>NW_007377661.1:436898-597840 GCF_000475195.1 Diaphorina citri
ATAGAAATCGAAGAGAGAAGGAAGACAAAATAGGAGAAGGCCAGCCGCTCTGAGAACGAACCTTATCTGTCTAAGGATAAAGTTCACCACGGGCGGGAATCGAACCCGCGACCTGGCATTCCCATAAACCCGAGCTTCTTTCTTATTAGGTACCTACTTACCTACCTAAATTAATTTGTATCTCTGAAGGAATAATTTATAGGTAGGAACTTTTAATGCTTTAGAAAACCCATAAATTTTAGTGACACCTCCCGCTGTTTTTAAAATCAACAGGTAAGCGTTTAATCTTTCAACGCTTCAACAGAACGATGATCGCACCGGTGGATTTTCAAACACGTTTTGATAAGTAAGATAAACAAAATCTAACCGCGAAAATTTAAAAAAAAAAAATCAGTCTGCTTTTTTGCTGAACCGGCAATTTTTTTAATTTTAATGCTGATCTCAGTGAAATATGTAAAGAGAAAGAGTACAAAGATAAGTCTGTCTCGTGGTTGATTCAGCACCTAATCCAGATTTTTGTTTCATTTAATTTGATGGGCCTGTGATATTGTGATCTCTAAAAGGTAGAAAACAAAGTGTGATATTCAGTTAAAACTGACCAACTATACCTATATGACTAGAAAAAAGAAATCGGTCAAAAAATAAACAGTTTCGATAACTTGTTTAATTAATTTGTTTATTTTTACCTAGGTACCTCTAACTAGCTTTTTGCCCTGAGCTTCGCCAAGTCAAAACTTGAGTTTCCGGGAATCGAACCCAAGACTCTGAAATGAAATCCCATGGCTTAGTTATAATAGAAATTGAAGAGAGATTCAGTTAAAACTGACCAACTATAATACCTATATGACTAGAAAAAAGAAATCGGTCAAAAAATAAACAGTTTCGATAACTTGTTTCATTCATTTGTTTATTTTTACCTAGGTACCTCTAACTAGCTTTTTGCCCTGAGCTTCGCCAAGTCAAAACTTGAGTTTCCGGAAATCGAACCCAAGACTCTGAAATGAAATCCCATGGCTTAGTTATAATAGAAATTGAAGAGAGAAGGAAGACAAAATAGGAGAAGGCCAGCCGCTCTGAGAACGAACCTTATCTGTCTAAGGATAAAGTTCACCACGGGCGGGAATCGAACCCGCAACCTGGCATTCACATAAACCCGAGCTTCTTTCTTATTAGGTACCTACTTACCTACCTAAATTAATTTGTTCTCTGAAGGAATAATTTATAGGTAGGAACTTAATGCTTAATGGAAAACCCATAAATTTTAGTGACACTCTGACACTTCCCGCTGTTTTTAAAATCAACAGGTAAGCGTTTAATCTTTCAACGCTTCAACAGAACGATGATCGCACCGGTGGGTTTTCAAACACGTTTTGATAAGAAAGATAAACAAAATCTAACCGCGAAAATTTAAAAAAAAATAATAATAATAAAAAAAAAATCAGTCTGCTTTTTTGCTGAAAAGTTACATCAGTTACATGTGCGTGCTATAATAATAAAACTGTTAATAATAATATTGCTGAACCGGCAATTTTTATTTTTTAATGCTGATCTCAGTGAAATATGTAAAGAGAAAGAGTACAAAGATAAGTCTGTCTCGTGGTTAATTCAGCACCTAATCCAGATTTTTGTTTCATTTAATTTGATGGGCCTGTGATATTGTGATCTCTAAAAGGTAGAAAACAAAGTGTGATCCCAATGCCTATCCCGCAGTATGTCACTCATCAGATGGGCGAGAAGAGACACAATAGTTCCCATTTTGGTGCTGGGTCAATACAAGAACACCAGAAGGTTTTTTTCGATGGTGAGACATTTTTTTTCGATGGTGAGCACCGTACCCGGGTCCTTCTGCATGATCAATTTAATAGTATTTTATATCTAGATTCTAGAGTAAGATACATCACTAAATTCGAGTGAAATCATATAAGGGTTGTTAATTGTTGGGGAAAAGCACAACAAAACCATTATTTCGCTCATGAAATACCACCCAAAGGACTAACCGATTAACGATTAACCATAATGTTCTAGGTTACAATCCGAACATTGCCGCTGACATATCGAACGTGTTTGCCACAGTGGCCCTCAGGTTTGGACATACCCTCATCAATCCAATCCTTACCCGGCTCAATGAAAATTACACGACCATCCCTGAGGTAAATATATCTTGGCTAAAATGGATCCAACCAGTTCAAATGTTTCTGTCAAGCTGGGTAGAGTGCATGAGCTAACTACTTATGGAACAAAGGCAGTTTGTTGCTAAAATGGATCCAACCAGTTCAAATGTTTCTGTCAAGCTGGGTAGAGTGCATGAGCTAACTACTTATGGAACAAAGGCAGTTATTTTGTTTGACCACGAAGGCCAAGTTCAGAGAGCAACACTCCGATCTAGGAATCTTATTCATGATGGTATCCTTCTCCCAGAAGATACCTCTCTGGAGAAATATCTTCCTGTAGATACAGAAGTTTATTTCAAGGCTCATCCATTCCCGGACTTTAACAATGAAATGTAAGTCTGCAGAGTTTTGTTCAGTTCAGAGGCCCCCTGGGACAATAGATTCATGAAAATTGCCAAAAAAAAAAAAAAAAAAAAAAAAAAGTAGCAATTTCCCATTGACATATGACTTCTGAGAAAGTACCAAAATGTTAAAGTAAAAAAAAGGAGGTTCCAGGCTCTGTCATTGACACACTGGTGTGAGAATAATTGATGACATTGATGTTCGAGGGTTTAGACTAGCATAAATGGGTCCTGTTCTAGATGTGCACTAAAGACCTTAGCAGTTATCAGTCTTAAAGTGATAGTAGGATTTTTCCATTGACATATGACTTCTGAGAAAGTACCAAAATGTTCAAGTAAAAAAAAGGAGGTTCCAGGCTCTGTCATTGACACACTGGTGTGAGAATAATTGATGACATTGATGTTCCAGGGTTTAGACTAGCATAAATGGGTCCTGTTCTAGATGTGCACTAAAGACCTTAGCAGTTATCAGTCTTAAAGTGATAGTAGGATTTTTTAAAAGCATTTATTTTAAGAGAGAACTAACATCTTAGGTCTTTGCCCCAGTATAGGATTTTTAATTAGACTTACTTTATTAGTATGTAGTACCTATGTAAGTAGGATTTTTCTTATGATTTTTAATTTTTCACTTCCACAGTTCTCAGTTTTACACCCTAGTCTGTTGGAAGCGTGAGGACATAGACTTTCCCAAGCATCCTTTGGTTCGAGTGTTTCATGGGATGTGTACTCAGCCATGCTATTTCTCTCACCATGCCGAGGGTTATGGAGTAGCCTATTGCAAAGAAGACCCATGTAAGTAGGCTGAAGTAGTCTTTATTAATCTTTTTCTTCTCTCTAGTCTTTTCCTATTTAAGTGGGGTGAACATTTCTTGTTGGTCTCTCTTGGGCAGCCCTATTGTGTATATCCTAATAATTTTTTCTCACCCATTTCTTGATTCACACAATCTTTCCTCCTTTTCTTTGGCCTCCCTTGCCCTTTTCTCTCCTTCACTTCCATTCTCTTAACTCTTTTCCCTATGTAGCTCTCATCTCTTCTTCCAACATGTCCATACCACTGCAGTCTCCTCTCCTGGATCTTCCTTGAGACTTCTGTTACATTTATCTTATTTGAAGTAGTCTATAAATACCAACTGATATGACAATGCCATATCATGAGTTTTTCATTAGGGAAAGCTATGAACCCATACCTATACCTACAGCTATACACTTACAGTAGGTACCTTGTCTCTCTTGGGTAGCCCTATATTGTGTATATCCTAATAATTTTTTCTCACCCATGTCTTGATTCACACAATCTTTCCTCCTTTTCTTTGGCCTCCCTTGCCCTTTTCTCTCCTTCACTTCCATTCTCTTAACTCTTTTCCCTATGTAGCTCTCATCTCTTCTTCCAACATGTCCATACCACTGCAGTCTCCTCTCCTGGATCTTCCTTGAGACTTCTGTTACATTTATCTTATTTGAAGTAGTCTATAAATACCAACTGATATTTATGACAATGCCATATCATGAGTTTTTCATTAGGGAAAGCTATGAACCCATACCTATACCTACAGCTATACACTTACAGTAGGTACCTACACTTATCTCCTGATGGTCTTAAAATACAGGCTGAATAATCACTTATTATTAGGTACTAGTTTTGAGTAAACAGTAGGTAAGGGGTGGTGCTTCTCTAAATTCCAGGGAGAACACACCACTGATCTATGGTACCTGCAATGTTCATGATAATGATAATATATGTATGTACATAATATTTAAGACCTAATTCCAGAGGGTTGTTATTGTATCAACAGGTTAAAGATTAACCAAGGCTGCTATATGGCAAAAATTTTACACTCTCCTCCTCATTTCAGCTGAACTCATCAAGTTTCTGTATCACAAAGTGTACATCAAGGGCGAGAAGTACAGGGAAGGTCTCATAGGGTTCAAAACGACCGTAGAAATGCAATGTGATGCTGTGCCCACTCCTGTAAACCCAGTTGATGGCACGGGCTGGTTTGCCTTGGTATTGTGGAGGGGGAAACGGCCTAAGACAAATGAGATGAAGGAGTTTCATCTACAGTCCAACATGAATGAGAATATCAAACAGGTGAGAAAATAGGGCTAAAAAAAAAAAAGTTGATAGAGGGATCTGTAACTGCTAAGGTCTCATTGTCCCGAAATCAAAGAGAGAAGGAAGATGCAGGATAGGAGAAAGCCAGCCGTTCCGAAAACGAACCTTATCAGTTCAGGATAAAATCTGCCCCGTTCGGGAATCGAACCGACAGCCTAGGGCATAGGAGAAAGCCAGCCGTTCCGAAAACGAACCTTATCAGTTCAGGATAAAATCTGCCCCGTTCGGGAATCGAACCGACAGCCTAGGGCTTACAAGGCAGATGTACTACCTTCCAAGCAATCTAAGCTGGCTGTCTTCTTCATGCATTAAATTATCCTAAGCATATTTCTTCTTGGTTCCAGTTAACTCAAAACTGCCGGTCCATATTCATGCGTTCTACAGGCCAGATTATCAAACTACTAGACAAGGAATATGGGGTGGCTCTGGCTATGATTCGCACTAACGAATGGCATACAGTGCTGTTCCATGCATCCGCCTGCTATCTGAATGAGACCAGCCTCGCACAAGTCAACCTACGAGCTGTGTTCCAGCCAGGTAACTACATGGGTTTGAACACTTGTTGAACCCATTGGTGTTCCTTTCTCTCTAGTTAGCTTGGTTGGTAGCGCGTCTGCCTTGTAAGCGCTAGGCCGCGGGTTGATTCCTGACCGGGTCCCGTCTTTCTTCTCTCTTCGATTTCGGGACGATAAGAGTTCCCTCTGTCAAACCTCTTAAAAAATCCTTCCTCTTTTGCAATTTTGTTCTTTTTAAAGTCGGAGATAGAAGGTCTTATTTATACCCGCTTGAAAAGTGATTTTGTCACGCCTTGTAAGTGAAATGGGTTAATTCTTCAAATTTTCGCAGTCCGCCCCATAGTAAAGGAGCAAAAATGAAGGCCGGGGTGGAGGGCGATCCTTCCTCTTTTGCAATTTTGTTCTTTTTAAAGTCGGAGATAGAAGGTCTTATTTATACCTGCTTGAAAAGTGATTTTGTCATGCCTTGTAAGTGAAATGGGTTAATTCTTCAAATTTTCGCAGTCCGCCCCATAGTAAAGGAGCAAAAATGAAGGCCGGGGTGGAGGGCGTGTCTTCTCGCTCTCCTCTAAACACAGCCCTAGCTTAAACAACCGCTAGACGTTCCCAGAACGAACCTTATCTATTTTTATTATAAGTTTGGCCCGGTGGTAAATGATAATATTGTTTAAGGGACTTGTAAGTCACTCACCAAATTATTTTTCTTCTGTTTCAGGCGACAAAGTAAATTTAGTTGCAGCCAAGGCCCCTAGTCAGCTCTCGTATCAATGGGTAGCATCTCATGTCAGTATATTCAAAGATCCATCCGTGTCTATCATATGATAAAATCTATTTCTATCAGTGGTCCTTCTTCTGCCATACCTACATTCCTTAAGTAATACTAAGTAAAGTATTGGAGATTAAAGATCCAAACAGGAGTTTTGAAAAACTCCTCCTTTTTGGATTACTTAAAACTCCTTTTTGGATAATTAAAAACTCCTTTTTGGATGATTAAAAATTCTCCCATTGGTGAAATCTCTCATTAGGTCATTGGTGAAATCCACCATTATTAAAAGGATTTTTTTTTAGGAGGTTTGACAGAGGGAACTGTAACTGCTAAGGTCTTATTTTCCCGAAATCGAAGAGAGAAGGACGACAGGATAGGAGAAAGCCAGCCGCTCCGAGAACGAACTTTATCCGTTCAGGATAAAATCCGCCCAGGGTGGGAATCGAACCCGCGGCCTAGCGCTTGCAAGGCAGACGCGCTATCAACCAAGCTAACCAGGTAGGCTGACCAAAAGGAATTTTAACTGTCTAAATTTTCACTGAAGTTAAGCAACGTTGCACGTGGTTGGTAACCGGATGAGTGACCATCTGGACAATCGCGTGCTGTTAGCTTTTCCCGACCCCACTCAGGCTGGGTGAGGTTAATATGAGAAGGCGGATGGCTTGTCACCGAATCGAGGGTAAAACACCCTTCACTGAATAGCTAAATACCTAGCTTATTGGTAGTTAGGTATACAGTACGCGATGGTAAACCACCAAACTGTCTAAATTTTACTGAACAAACCTCCAGGTCCAAGGTCCATATTCTGCGCTAACCAAAATTTTCTTGTGTTTCTGCTTCCAGTTCCGAGAACGAACATTATCCGTTCAGGATAAAATCCGCCCAGGGTGGGAATTGAACCCGCGGCCTAGCGCTTGCAAGGCAGACGCGCTATCAGCCAAGCTAACTAGGTAGGCTGGCCAAAAGGAATTTTAACTGTCTAAATTTTCACTGAAGTTAAGCAACGTTGCACGTGGTTGGTATCCGGATGAGTGACCATCTGGACAATAGCGTGCTACTGGCTTTTCCCGACCTCACTCAGGCTGGGTGAGGTTAATGTGAGGAGGCGGATGGCTTGTCACCGAATGGAGGGTAAAACACCCTTCACTGAATAGCTAAATACCTAGCTTATTGGTAGTTAGGTTACAGTACGCGATGTTAAACCTCCAAACTGTCTAAATTTTACTGAACAAACCTCCAGGTCCAAGGTCCATATTCTGCGCTAACCAAAATTTTCTTGTGTTTCTGCTTCCATATTTCTAGCACGGGAAAGTTCACTGTTTCAAACAAACCCCTTGCCTTGCGTACCCAAACAATGTTCATCGGCAAAGTCTACATACGAATGCTACGATCATTGACAAAAGAGACCACTACCCTGTTACCGAAACAATACGATAAACTAAGAATTTTATTATTACTGAAGTTGATGTGTTCTTACTGCTTGAGTAGCACTGGCGTAAGTCCCATCCCGCAGACCCCGCAGGGCGTGGAGAGGGGCCCCAGTCATTTAGGGGCCCCCGAATATCTATAATTTGGAGTTTTCAATTCCAGTCCGTTCACCCAGGAAACGGAGCAAAGAACAACTGAATCGTTCACTGAGAATTATTACTGAAGTTGATGCGTTTTTACTGATGCTTGAGTAGCACTGGCGTAAGTCCCATCCCGCAGGGCGTGGAGAGGGGCCCCAGTCATTTTAGGGGCCCCCGAATATCTATAATTTGGAGTTTTCAATTCCAGTCCGTTCACCCAGGAAACGGAGCAAAGAACAACAGCTGAATCGTTCCCAAGAAGAACGGCCTATGTTATTTTCGTTACTTTTCAGGAGAGACATTTTAATACAGTAGGTAATGTAAAATTTGTCCCAGAATTATGTTTTTTTACACATAGGCCCTTTTACATGAAACTCTCACTTACTTTGCATGCAAAAACACCTTGCCCCGAGGCAAAAACATTACACATAGGCCGTTGTTCTTCTGAAATTTTACTCGAATCTTCACGAAGTTGGTCGAAAAAAACGACTTCCGATTTTCTCCCCCCAAAACTGACTAGTGTATTAAAACGAGGAGATCACATAGGCAAAGGCCCCGATTCTAAAAAGATTACGATTCGCCATATTGTGTTTTTACTTCCTTCGTTATTTTTTATCTCCACCACCGAAAAACGTAAATGTACATTAACATTACAAAAGGAAAATAGGCTTTGGTTTAACCTCAGATTGTAGTCCCGGTCATTATTCTTAGAATGTTATACTACTTTCGACTCTAGTTACTCTAGGTACCTATGTACAATGTACCTACCTTACTTACCTATTTGCTTAAATGAAAATAAACGTTCCTACTTTGTTCTATTGGTTAGAAAAACATCTATTGTCTTTTATTTTCATTTTTTCCTCCGACTTACGGGACCAGATTATTTTATCATAAAAAAAGAATGGGCCCCCTAAAATGGGAAACAATTGCTATCAAAATTTCGTGAACGAGGCCCATTTAAAAGGAAAGCGAACTGTGTGATTTTTCGACCAACTGGACCCATAGTTTAAGGGAGAAAGATATTTGATTAATGGGCCCCGAAATGGGGAAAAGGTAAGGATAAGTTTGGCAAGAAAGGAGGAAAGTAGATAAGAAAAATCAGAGAATAAGCCCCTCATAAGGAGACTTAAGCTGGCGAGATAAATAGGTGAACAGTACCCATTGAATAGGAAAAAAAAGACCTTCAGTTCCAAGTTGCCCATAAAAGTCTGAAGTGGCCATAGTTTCGGAACCGCTTCGGAACATATGGGGCTAGAGAAAAATGGGGAAAAAGGTAAGGACAAGTTTGGCAAGAAAGGAGGAAAGTAGATAAGAAAAATCAGCGAATAAGCCCCTCATAAGGAGACTTAAGCTGGCGAGATAAATAGGTGAACAGTACCCATTGAATAGGAAAAAAAAGACCTTCAGTTCCGAAATGGGGAAAAAGGTAAGGACAAGTTTGGCAAGAAAGGAGGAAAGTAGATAAGAAAAATCAGAGAATAAGCCCCTCATAAGGAGACTTAAGCTGGCGAGATAAATAGGTGAACAGTACCCATTGAATAGGAAAAAAAAAGACCTTCAGTTCCAAGTTGCCCATAAAAGTCTGAAGTGGCCATAGTTTCGGAACCGCTTCGGAACATATGGGGCTAGAGATGCGACTTTTGACTCATCTTTGGGATTGAATCCTAACTGAGCTACTCAGTAAAAGGATTTTTCACAACTTTTTACATAGGAATCGACCATTTATGTACGCTAGAAGGTTCATTTACTTTAGCTGTAAAAAAATATCGATATTGACATTTTTTTCCGATACCTATATCGATATATATCGAAACCAAAATATCGATATTCGGAAATATCGATATATATCGCCCATCCCTACTTTGAATCCGGGCCTAAAGGTATCGATATATATCGAAACCAAAATATCGATATTCGGAAATATCGATATATATCGCCCATCCCTACTTTGAATCCGGGCCTAAAGGTAGGTGAAAAAAAGAAAAGAAAAAGATAATAATAAAGGATTCAATTTGAATTCTCTTATTATTATCTTTTTCTTTTCTGTTTTTCACCCCTAGGTGAAAAAAAGAAAAGAAAAAGATAATAATAAAGGATTCAATTTGAATTCTCTTATTATTATCTTTTTCTTTTCTCTTTTTCACCTGCCTTAGGCCCGGTACGAGTGTTTTTTCGTGAAATTTTTTTTGACGATTTTTTTTTTACAAGTTTTAAAAGAACTACTCTTGAGGATCTAGTTCACTGAAAAGAGTAGTTCATTTTTTTAGCTCAATGAATCTTTACACATCTCTTACGGTCTATTTCAGTTTCGACACTGAATTTTGCGGTTTAAGCCCCATATGTTCCTGAAGCGGTTCCAAAACTGTGGCCATTTCAGACTTTGTGTTCACAGAGTTTGTTGATTTCAGTACATTTTCTTAGTACTGCTTGTTGCATCGAATTTCTAAATAACAGGCGTTGCTTTAGACTCAGAGATACGACATTTTGAGCACTGGTTAACTCGTTTTAATTTAGGTAACAGGACTATTGACGAATAAGCATGTGAATAGTCAATCCTATGTGATTTTTAACGCCGAACCGAATGGTGGAACTTACAACACTATTGGACTTACAGTTGGAAAGTTACGGGTTCGATACTCCCCTAATCACATAGGAATGACTTTTTAACAGCTCAACAAATATCTTTAACAGAAACTGTTCCACTTTTAGGGGGTGGCGTTCTCGTATATTTTCACTGTAAAAGGAATGGGGGAAATTGAAAACATGGTCGCTTTAATCATTGGAATTATTGGATATGGTTTTATTATTATTATTATTATTATATTACAATCATAAGTACAACAAGATAATAAAGTACAGAATGGCACAAGTGTGTGGGACTCGAACCGAGGTCTATCGTACCTCAGACCTTAGTGCTGGTTTGACTCCCTCTTGCGACCAAAAATTTGCCCTCACTTTTTGAGGGCAAATTGTTTTGAGGCAAGATGTTGGGGAGGAAAATGGTTATTATTGGGATACTATGTACTTTTTTTTAAGTTTTGAACGAATTATTATTTGAAATTTCGTAAATATTAGGTTTTCTTAGATCTAGCGTTCAGTGATGTGCTACAAAAATCTAGGACTGTGAGTTTATAGGTAAATCTCAGGGGTTGTTTTATTGTTTTCAACAGTTATATGTACGTACATGAGAGCATAAAACTAACCCGATTTTTTTTTTTTTTTTTTTTTTTTTTTTTTGTAATAAGTAATAATAAAATGTATACCTAACACTATGAGAGGTTAATTTGAAAAATAATAAAAGTAAATAAAAAATTTCAGCATCCCAATAATATTCCAACAGTAAAAAGTTCTATTCTCAACTGAACAATTAAGTATTCCAGATTGAGATATTTCAGTCAGAACACAATGAACGGGAAGAAAGTCATTAAACATTATTAGGATCGTTTAATCCTTGAAATAAAATTGACTTGGCAAGGAGCGAGAAAATAAGTACAAATTTAACATGTGCACGACTCCATAACCCTTGGTTCCCTCAAGCCTTAGTACCCAGTTACCCACCAACAACATTTTCACCAGAAACATTGTTTCTCAAGAACTCAGGAATGTTTTCAATTTTCAACAATCCAGCAAGTTTTTTTTTCCTCTAGTTCTCAAACATTGCTTGGCTTTTAGTATGTAGTAGGTTTTATCTTGAAAGTTGCTTAACATTCAAGACGTTTTCCACCAACAACATTTTCACCAGAAACATTGTTTCTCAAGAACTCAGGAATGTTTTCAATTTTCAACAATCCAGCAAGTTTTTTTTTTCCTCTAGTTCTCAAACATTGCTTGGCTTTTAGTATGTAGTAGGTTTTATCTTGAAAGTTGCTTAACATTCAAGACGTTTCCTCTAGTTCTCAAACATTGCTTGGCTTTTAGTATGTAGTAGGTTTTATCTTGAAAGTTGCTTAACATTCAAGACGTTTCGTAACAGTTGTGCAACTGTTGGGAAACAAATGTTTGAGGGTACTAGGCTTTAGAACAGAACAATTTTCTTCATTCTCCTCACACATAAAAAATAAATCATAGCAAAGTAAAATACAAAATAAAATATGTTCATAAGATTTTTTTATCACAGACGTCAAGAATTCATGTAAGTAAAATCAATTAAAATAAAATTAAGTAACCTAAATAAATTCATTCTTACAAGGGAAAGAGATGTGTAAAATATAAAATTAGTTGAAAAGAAAAAGAAGAGCGACCTAATTTAAATGCCAAATTTTACAAATACAATAATTAGTTACTAATAAGAGCACAGATATATTTCATACAGGGAAATCTGCTCAATTTCAGCAAAAGCCTTGTACCTAGATAAAAAGCGAGTAAGTACCTATTTCCCCCCAAAATTTTGAATGGAAAAAATACGTAGCTATAGCAAATTCAATAGAGTTGAGATTGAAATAATCAAAATTGATCTACCTTTCTTATTGTAATTTGTACGTAGAATAAAAACCAATATTTTTAAAATATTATAACACTGTCTTCAGATTTACAACTAAAAATAAATTCTCTTCCCTTAATTAAAAAAAAAAACAATATTTTAAAATAAATCATATCATTTAACATGGAATAAATTAAAAATTCATATTGCTTCAAATTTCATTATTAAAAATACATAATACATACAATATTACACTTTCCTTTTACTTTCTAGTTTTACTCACATATGTACAAAACAAAATGCATATTTACAATCCAAAATTTAAACAAACAAAATAAAATTAATAGTTAATTAAACATGATTCAAGGAAATGGACAAGTTATATAAGGTAGAATCCCTAATTACGGGCGTACTTATTTCAATACATTTCTATCCTTTAACATATCCTAATCAAACAATCTAGCCCAAATCGCACTTGAATCAGAAATAAAATCATATAAGGTAGAATCCCTAATTATGGGCGTACTTATTTCAATACATTTCTATCCTTTAACATATCCTAATCAAACAATCTAGCCCAAATCGCACTTGAATCAGAAATAAAATATAAATGACTCCCTATGCACTACTAACTAACAATAAACGTTTTAGTCAATTGAATAAGAAATGAGAACTCTGCTTCATACAGAGTGTTTCAAAAGTCCGGGGACCCTTGAATATTTTTTGAATGGCTAAAGATGGGAACCTGAAATTTGGCATACTTGAATCAGAAATAAAATATAAATGACTCCCTATGCACTACTAACTAACAATAAACGTTTTAGTCAATTGAATAAGAAATGATTTTGTACCAAACCGAGTCAGATAATGCAAACATTTCTTTTCCATGTCTACTGAGAACTCTGCTTCATATAAGTCCACAAAGGAAATGCTTTTTACTGACAGATGCTTTGATTTAGCTGTAGCAAAACTTGAGAAAGTATAGCATGATTTATACCAATAAATGGAATCAGTGATTTTAATTATTGAAATAATGCTCTACAAATTAAGGAAGCCTAAGTTTCAGGCTGATTAAAACTAGTTAAGGGGTGCCGCTGGGCCCTCAAAGTTTGAAATTTTGATGATTTTTCATTGTTGAGCGTAGTTTTTTCCGCCATTACTCGAGAATGGTAAGTGGTATAAATTTCATTTTTATGTATGTCTAATGGAAGGAAATTTAATTCTAAATATTTAATGTTTTGGTCGTGACATTCAGCATTTTTTCGACTTAACAAGGACACTACCTGAAGAGAAAAAAAAGGAATCTCGGCCCACTTACCTCGTGCTATTTGCGTACACCAGTTGAGCAACGGTTTGGATCCGATCTTATCCCTATTGTTCCTCATCCACAAAGGAAATGCTTTTTACTGACAGATGCTTTGCTTTAGCTGTAGCAAAACTTGAGAAAGTATAGCATGATTTATTCCAATAAATGGAATCAGTGATTTTAATTATTGAAATAATGCTCTACTCCTATACTTGTAAGTACCTATTCCTATAATTTCCACTATCGTGAGATAGGTCCATCTCACAGACATGGAAATTAAAGTGAATCAAGCAAGTCCTCCGTATTTTATACCAATCAAATAGTTTCGAATAATCTTAATTTCAGTCTTCGAAAAAGATCAGACTACATTCGAGTCCTTTCAACATTCGTTTCATGTTAACGCTAAAAGTAAAGGCAGTGTCCAGCTACGTAACTCAATACGTACTCTCATTGTCAAATCTGATTGGCAGCTGAGGCACCAGAGCAAGTTGTTTTTTTTTTCTTTCCTGTCCTAAAGTAATCTCCATTATTTGGACTTTCTTTAAATGCTTGACTTTATACAATCCGAGGCTTAGGTGTAGGGGCAAACAGCTTTAAAGGATGGGTTAAGCTTCTACGAATCTACTTTATCATGGCCACTCATCGCTAGAAGCCCAGAAAAGCAACAGACACTCCAGTGGCTGTTTACCACTACGTACCTAACCTCTTCTGGACTTTCAGCGACCTCTTTCTGCGCTTTATCTGTCCAAGATAAAGTGAGTCCAATTACTGAGCCTTCATCCAATCAGAAACAAGTTTAAAACATTGTGAGCTACGTAGCAGTAGACACGTTCAATAAAGTAAAACAAATCAGTCAAAAGTAAGGTCACACTGTAGTCTCGTTTCGCCTCAAAGGTTGCAACTCTCTCTGAAGCCGGTCGAAATCATTGTAATACTCATGATCCGATTCCTCTTCACTACTCTTATGGTGCGCATGCGCAACTATAGGTCCCGTGTGCGCAGGCCCTGCGCTCGCTGGTGTGTGTCCATTAGACACAATGGCGGGAGCTAGAGGAATGCCTAACGTTTGAGTGGCAACTAGATGATACTCGGGGTTGTCTACAGAGGTCTGCGTGCCCAGGGTCTGCACTGGGTGTAGTGCCGGGGCCTTACTACTGCTGTTGTTGTTCGTTTCCGTCATGTTTGAGTGGCAACTAGATGATACTCCGGGTTGTCTACAGAGGTCTGCGTGCCCAGGGTCTGCACTGGGTGTAGTGCCGGGGCCTTACTACTGCTGTTGTTGTTCGTTTCCGTCAATTTTTCACCTGCCTTAGGCCCGGTACGAGAATGTATAGGGAACTAAAGAGCGAGTTACAAGTTTTGAAGGAACTACTCTTGAGGATCTAGTTCACTGAAAAGAGTAGTTCATTTTTTTAGCTCAATGAATCTTTACACATCTCTTACGGTCTATTTCAGTTTCGACACTGAATTTTGCGGTTTAAGCCCCATATGTTCCTGAAGCGGTTCCAAAACTGTGGCCATTTCAGACTTTGTGTTCACAGAGTTTGTTGATTTCAGTACATTTTCTTAGTACTGCTTGTTGCATCGAATTTCTAAATAACAGGCGTTGCTTTAGACTCAGAGATACGACATTTTGAGCACTGGTTAACTCGTTTTAATTTAGGTAACAGGACTATTGACGAATAAGCATGTGAATAGTCAATCCTATGTGATTTTTAACGCCGAACCGAATGGTGGAACTTACAACACTATTGGACTTACAGTTGGAAAGTTACGGGTTCGATACTCCCCTAATCACATAGGAATGACTTTTTAACAGCTCAACAAATATCTTTAACAGAAACTGTTCCACTTTTAGGGGGTGGCGTTCTCGTATATTTTCACTGTAAAAGGAATGGGGGAAATTGAAAACATGGTCGCTTTAATCATTGGAATTATTGGATATGGTTTTATTATTATTATATTACAATCATAAGTACAACAAGATAATAAAGTACAGAATGGCACAAGTGTGTGGGACTCGAACCGAGGTCTATCATTACAATCATAAGTACAACAAGATAATAAAGTACAGAATGGCACAAGTGTGTGGGACTCGAACCGAGGTCTATCGTACCTCAGACCTTAGTGCTGGTTTGACTCCCTGTTGCGACCAAAAATTTGCCCTCACTTTTTGAGGGCAAATTGTTTTGAGGCAAGATTTTGGGGAGGAAAATGGTTATTATTGGGATACTATGTACTTTTTTTTAAGTTTTGAACGAATTATTATTTGAAATTTCGTAAATATTAGAAGAGTTGAAGTTAATATGAGATGGACATGGTCACAATGAAAATTACTAGTACATACTACATAGGTACCCAAATAGTGCAGTAAACTACAGGCCTCAGAACAAAGGCCCTTCTGAAGTTCCCCAGAGTTCAATGTGGCACAAAAACCAAATTCTCTTTATGTTGAACATTTCTGTCAAAGTTCATCAAAATCATACGATACTAGACAAAAGAACAAACAGACCAAATACAAAGTCATCATTCATCGAGTTGAAAAGTTAAAAGTTGAGCCTCAATTCGTTCATTAAGTCCAAGATATTAGATATTAGTGCTTTATTTAGTCTGTCGAATTAAGACAAGTAGTCCCTTTATCTAAACAGTTTAATATTGCACCACTTTATTTAAGAGAGTTGAAGTTAATATGAGATGGACATGGTCACAATGAAAATTACTAGTACATAGGTACCTAAATAGTGCAGTAAACTACAGGCCTCAGAACAAAGGCCCTTCTGAAGTTCCCCAGAGTTCAATGTGGCACAAAAACCAAATTCTCTTTATGTTGAACATTTCTGTCAAAGTTCATCAAAATCATACGATACTAGACAAAAGAACAAACAGACCAAATACAAAGTCATCATTCATCAAGTTGAAAAGTTAAAACTTGAGCCTCAATTCGTTTATTAAGTCCAAGACATTAGATATTAGTGCTTTATTTAGACTGTCGAATTAAGACAAGTAGTCCCTTTATCTAAACAGTTTAATATTGCACCACTTTATTTAATTGAATTTCTTGGACCTAAATAGGGAACGATACTAGACAAAAGAACAAACAGACCAAATACAAAGTCATCATTCATCAAGTTGAAAAGTTAAAACTTGAGCCTCAATTCGGTCATTAAGTCCAAGACATTAGATATTAGTGCTTTATTTAGACTGTCGAATTAAGACAAGTAGTCCCTTTATCTAAACAGTTTAATATTGCACCACTTTATTTAATTGAATTTCTTGGACCTAAATAGGGCCAAAAAACATCGAAAACATTGGGCATACCTTGAGGTTTGTTAGCAGCTTCGCTAATGAGATCCATGTAGGTGGTGGTGCTTTGACTTTGCTGTGGCGAAGGCATCAGGTAGTCATCTTCGTCTAGGGGTAGGTCTAGCTTCAGGTTGCCTACCTGAGCCTCTCGCTTGCTCGCACTCAGCTCGTCAGAGGAATCTGTACAATCTGTAGATAAAAACAAAGTCATCAGTTTCAGAGTTAGATTTTTTTTTTTCTCTCTCGGAAGACTACATCTAGGGCGGATTTCACCAATAATTTATCAGTCCCTTGAAAGCCTGTTAAGCTAACAGCCTGTGAATTTCCATCTAAATAGGGCCAAAAAACATCGAAAACATTGGGCATACCTTGAGGTTTGTTAGCAGCTTCGCTAATGAGATCCATGTAGGTGGTGGTGCTTTGACTTTGCTGTGGCGAAGGCATCAGGTAGTCATCTTCGTCTAGGGGTAGGTCTAGCTTCAGGTTGCCTACCTGAGCCTCTCGCTTGCTGGCACTCAGCTCGTCAGAGGAATCTGTACAATCTGTAGATAAAAACAAAGTCATCAGTTTCAGAGTTAGATTTTTTTTTCTCTCTCTCGGAAGACTACATCTAGGGCGGATTTCACCAATAATTTATCAGTCCCTTGAAAGCCTGTTAAGCTAACAGCCTGTGAATTTCCATTTGATTCGTATAGGCGCGAGGCGCGATACCCTCCAAGCTAACAAGGCTTGGCATTAATGAGGATATAATTCTATGCCCTGACTGGGACTCGAAACTCCTAGTTACCAAATATGCACTTAACCACGTTGCCTTACTTCGTACCCTCCAAGCTAACAAGGCTTGGCATTAACGAGGATATAATTCTATGCCCTGACTGGGACTCGAAACTCCTAGTTACCAAATATGCACTTAACCACGTTGCCTTACTTCAGTGAAATTTTAGACAGTTAAAATTCGTTTTAATAAGGCCGTATACGATAAAAAGTGAGCCTCAATAAACTCGGTTTAAGTTTAACTCTCGGATTAAGCAATCAGATTGTTTAACTCTCGGATTAAGCAATCTGATTGTTTAATCCGAGAGTTACACTTAAACGGAGTTTAAACTCACTTTGTAGTCCGCGGCCTAAGCTAGCGAAGCAAAAATAGATAGCTTTCAACTCACCTCTAACATCTATACAAAATCGGCCAGGTAGGTGTGGGTCCATGGACACACCAGGAGGGTACCTATGGCACGAGGGTAGATTGGGGTCAATGACCTGTGGGGGAACACAGCGCGGTAGTTTGGGTTGCAAATACTCATCGGTGTCGACTGAGGGTTCGAACCCGTCCAGGGCAAGAGTTCGGATGAATTCTTTCTCGTCCTGTTGTGAAAGAAAAGAAACGAATGGGTTAGGAACCTATTTTTCTTTTTTTTTCGTCGTCTTCCAATTGGGCACTTTAACTACGTGTTAAAACATGTCGTAGTGTCGATTTAGGTATCAATATCGTGGAGGTAGGTACATAACTATTTAACCGTAACGTTATTAATGGGATTTTACATTACTAAGGGGGAATGGGTAAGGTACCTATTAAAAAGTCGAAATTCAAAGAAAAGTCAAAATATGAAACAATAGTCCTGTCAATAGTGTTTCACCGCCGTTTTGATTTCATAACAATGAAACAACTTCTACATTAGACGCATGTGGTCTGTGTCGTAGCATGCCTCTCTCTCATCAGATGGGCGGGAAGAGGTACAAAAGGTATTGACTATAGGAACTTAGGATAATCGAAACAAAAAGAATATATTACAGGGCTGATTAAAAGAGAAGTAAACTAACCTGAGTGGTGAAGGGGGGCAGCCGCATAAACCGGTCCCCAGGGATAGCCAGGTACCTGCCCGGATCTCGCGCCATCTTAGCGAACTCCTCTGCCAGTTCTGATTCAAAGAGAAGTAAACTCACCTGAGTGGTAAAGGGGGGCAGCCGCATAAACCGGTCCCCAGGGATAGCCAGGTACCTGCCCGGATCTCGCGCCATCTTAGCGAACTCCTCTGCCAGTTCCTTGAAACATGGTCGCGCTTCCGGCTTGGGCATCCAGCACTGGAGCATCACCTTCATGTACAGGTCTAGGGTGCAGATAGGGGGCTGGGGTAGGCGCTCTCCCTTCTCTATAAGGAGAGGCACGTCTCGGGCTGGACAGTTCTCGTAGGGGCGACCTCCGTACGTGAGGAGCTCCCAGATTGTCACGCCTGTAGAGGGGAGGCAAGGGAGATGGTGTTAGACGTGGTTAAGTTTAAGTAGGGGTAAAGAGTTTTTTATTTAGCTCAGGGTGTCTACTAAAATGAAAGAATCAAATTCCTTGACTTTTTCCGATTTTCAGTCTGGTAGACACCAAACAATCCTGTTTTATTTTGTCCAAAGTCTTTGGACCAAAGGTGACCAAATCCATAGTTTCAAAAAGGAACTTTTCAGCTATATCACAGAAGGCTAAACAACAAGGTGGTACTATTTACTTATATTATGTTAAATATTGGATACAAGTCTCATTATCCCGACTCGGAGTTTCGTCTACTTTGTATAAATTTTTAAGGGCAAAGGGAAACTAAATAAATTCATTTATAGTGCTAAACAAGGTACATTATTTTCCACTCACCGAAAGCCCACACATCGCTCTTATGATTGAATATCCTCTCCTTGATACACTCGGGTGCGAGCCACTTGATGGGCATCTTGCCACCTGCAGCCTTGTATTCGTCCTCGTTAATATCCAGGAGCTTGGCCAAACCAAAGTCCGTGATTTTGATACAGTTCGGGGTTTGAACCAGGACATTGCGAGCGGCGAGGTCCCGATGAACCAATCGCTTGTCTTCCAGATATGCCATCCCTGTGGGGAAAAACAGATTAGGTTAGAATTCAACAAACATTCCTGTGGGGGAATAGATTAGGTCAGAATGCAACATCCCTGTGAGGGGAACACATAAGTTTAGAATGCAACTTTACAAGTTTTATACATAATTCAGATCCCGATGAACCAATCGCTTGTCTTCCAGATATGCCATCCCTGTGGGGAAAAACAGATTAGGCTAGAATTCAACAAACATTCCTCTGGGGGAATAGATTAGGTCAGAATGCAACATCCCTGTGAGGGGAACACATAAGTTTAGAATGCAACTTTACAAGTTTTATACATAATTCACAGAATACTTACCGATTTTATAGTGTCAATACTAGGGTGGTTTTAAAAAATCGATGTCGGAAATTCGACTGCGCCAGCCCCCCAAAGTGATCGGCCTTTAGAGAAATTAAGGACAATACTAGGGTGGTTTTAAAAAATCGATGTCGGAAATTCGACTGCGCCAGCCCCCCAAAGTGATCGGCCTTTAGAGAAATTAAGGAATCGTGTTTTATTTTGTCCAAGTGACCAAATCCATAGTTTCAAAAAGGAACTTTTCAGCTATGTCACAGAAGGCTAAACAACAAGGTACTATTTACTTGTTAAATATTGGATACAAGTCTCATTATCCCGACTCGGAGTTTCGTCTACTTTGTATACATTTTTAAGGGCAAAGGGAAACTAAATAAATTCATTTACTTATAGTGCTAAACAAGGTACATTATTTTCCACTCACCGAAAGCCCATACATCACTCTTATGATTGAATATCCTCTCCTTGATACACTCGGGTGCTAGCCACTTGATGGGCATCTTGCCCCCTGCAGCCTTGTATTCGTCCTCGTTAATGTCCAGGAGCTTGGCTAAACCAAAGTCCGTGATTTTGATACAGTTCGGGGTTTGAACCAGGACATTGCGAGCGGCGAGGTCCCGATGAACCAGTCGCTTGTCTTCCAGATATGCCATCCCTGTGGGGAAAAACAGATTAGGTTAGAATTCAAGGGAGCCTAAGTTTCAGGCTGATTAAAGAGCGTAGTTTTTCCGCCATTACTCGAGAATGGTAAGTGGTATAAATTTCATTTTTATGTATGTCTAATGGAAGGAAATTTCATTCTAAATATTTAATGTTTTGGTCGTGACGTTCAGCATTTTTTCGACTTAACAAGGACACTACCTGAAGAGAAACAAAGGAATCTCGGCCCACTTACCTCGTGCTATTTGCGTACACCAGTTGAGCAACGGTTTGGATCCGATCTTATCCCTATTGTTCCTCACATAGTCCAGCAAACATCCCAGGGGCATCAGTTGTGTGACCAGCATCAGACTAGGTGTTAGACAGACAGCTATCAGCTTGAGTAGATTAGGATGATCCACAGAAGCCATGATGTAGGCCTCCTCCATGAACTCTTTGTTCTCGTTAACCCCCATGCCGGTGCCTTCACGTAACACCTTGATAGCGACCGGGATCTTCACGTTCTCGCCTTCGGGAACCAGGACACCCTGCGGACAATGGACACGGAAAAGGTTAATCAGATTATAATGGACGTAATTACCTATTATTATTTGATAGTGAGATTTTGTCATGTTTATTACAAAGGTCAAAAATTTGTTTTTGAGATGTGATCTCTGAAATGTAAGGTATTCTGTATGAAGTGTCACTTACCTTATACACAGTACCGAACGCTCCATAGCCCAGGACGCCTCCCTTCCTCATCTCCGCCTCCTTCACTATCTTCAGCTTCTCCATGTTGGGTTTCACCGTGCTGGGTTGCAGGGGTTCGTTGTCGTAAAGGTCAAAAATTTGAAGTTTTGGAGATGTGATCTCTGAAATGTAAGGTATCCTGTATAAAGTGTCACTTACCTTATACACAGTACCGAACGCGCCATAGCCCAAGACTCCTCCCTTCCTCATCTCCGCCTCCTTCACTATCTTCAGCTTCTCCATGTTGGGTTTCACCGTGCTGGGTTGCAGGGGTTCGTTGTCGTCCAATCCGGTGAGTACCATGGTCATCTTGACGGCGTTCTCTTGTTCTTTGATGTTCTGACGCCAGCGGTAGCCCAGAGCCACCAGGAAGATCATCATGAGGAAGAACAGCATGAATACAGCTCCCAGGATGACCGGCATTTGATCCTTCTCACTCCTGGAAATAGAATAAGATTTGTTAGATACCTACTTTGATATACTCAATCATGAAGATTTCAGAAAATTTTCAACCTTTTAAGGCGTTTGAATGTTGCTTGAACTTTAAAGCGAAGGAATGGGGAATCGATAATTCATCTTCATTCAAGCTAGCCAGACTAGTTAGCTTGGTTGGTAGCGCGTCTGCCTTGTAAGCGCTACTTTCCTGTCCTAAAGTAATCTCCATTATTTGGACTTTCTTTAAATGCTTGACTCCATACTTAAAAAGCCCAATCCGAGGCTTAGGTGTAGGGGCAAACAGCTTTAAAGGATGGGTTAAGCTTCTACGAATCTACTTTACCATGGCCACTCATCGCTGGAAGCCCAGAAAAGCAACAGACACTCCAGTGGCTGTTTACCACTACGTACCTAACCTCTTCTGGACTTTCAGCGACCTCTTTCTGCGCTTTATCTGTCCAAGATAAAGTGAGTCTAATTACTGAGCCTTCATCCAATCAGAAACAAGTACCTTAAAACATTGTGAGCTACGTAGCAGTAGACACGTTCAATATAAGTAAAACAAATCAGTCAAAGGTTAAGAGTCAAAGGTCACACTGTAGTTTCGTTTCGCCTCAAAGGTTGCAACTCTCTCTGAAGCCGGTCGAAATCATTGTAATACTCATGATCCGATTCCTCTTCACTACTCTTATATCGCCTGGGGTGGATTTTATTCTAAACGGATAGTGTTCGCTCTCGGAACGGCTGACTTTCTCATCCTATCTTCCTTCCTCTTCGATTTCGGCACGATAAAATCTTAGCAGTTACAGTTCCCTCTATCAACCCTCTTGAAAAAAGAATAATAATAATAAATACTTACATGTAAGCGCTTTCAGCAGGTTGAACAGAGCAGTAGGCCTCACTATTATTCTCCGGGAACACTTTGTACGGTCTATCCTCTGTACAGTTCTTCACGCATACAAACGAGGTAGCGTTATCAGTAGGGGAGCCACTGGGGTGATCATAAATTCGGAAGTTCTCACAGGACAAACAGTGCGTTGGATCGGGGCCGGTGCAGCCCTTACATATTCTAAAGGGAATGATCAGATAAAGGGATTGTTTTCAATCTACAACACGTTGACAGTATTTCTAAACGAGGATAAAACCCCACAGAGGTGTATAAAACCCAAAATGAAGCAAATGGCATCTAAGACATGGAAATTCAACGCATAGACGCATGATTTCGGGTCAAGCGAAAATAACTTCTGGGTTGTATGGATTGGAAAACAAAAGACAGTTTATTGTATATTTCCAGTAAAAAGACAGTTTCCAAAGTTTAATAAAAAGAGAGTTCATTGCATAAACTCTAGAGTCAATTAAACCGAGCAGTTATAGCTTACCTTTTTGGTTAGAGGACATTTTCGCACACACGCTCCGTTGTCCTTGAGCAAATGTTCGGGGCAGTTCTTGACACAGGTAGCACCGTACGCGTATTTGCCGTACGGGTTTGCCTCCCACGAGTAGGTGACTGGGTTGTACCTTTGCATAGCCGGACACTCCAGAGTACACACGCCATCGTCGTAGAAGTTCTTACACGCCTGGAAAAAAAAAGAGGGATGAATAAAACCCACAATGAAGCTAATGGCATCCAAGACATGGAAATTCAACACATAGACGCATGATTTCGGGTCAACCGAGAATAACTTCTGGGTTGTATGGATTGGAAAACAAAAGAGAGTTTATTGCATATTTCCAGTAAAAAGACAGTTTCCAAAGTTTAATAAAAAGACAGTTTATTGCATAAATTCTAGAGTCAATTAAACCAGGTGAATAAAACCCACAATGCCATTATGGCATCCAAGACATGGAAATTCAACACATAGACGCATGATTTCGGGTCAACCGAGAATAACTTCTAGGTTGTATGGATTGGAAAACAAAAGACAGTTTATTGCATATTTCCAGTAAAAAGACAGTTTCCAAAGTTTAATAAAAAGACAGTTTATTGCATAAATTCTAGAGTCAATTAAACCGAGCAGTTATAGCTTACCTTTTTAGTTAGAGGACATTTTCGCACACACGCTCCGTTGTCCTTGAGCAAATGTTCGGGGCAGTTCTTGACACAGGTAGCACCGTACGCGTATTACAGGATCCACATCCGTTGTGTCCTATGGTGTTCTCAGGGCCGGTACAATTGTTCACGCAGTTCGGATGGCAGGGCCGGCACTCACCGTCTGTCGAGTTGTACTTGAACGCAGGACAGAAGGGGACACAGAAAGGCCCGTCGCGTACGTGCTTACAGCGGTGACACTTGCCTGGACCCGGCCCTGTGCATGTGGCCTCACATTCCTCATGACATGGCATGCACATCTTGGGCGAACTCTTGTACATTCTGTGAGGAGGGGGAGAGACGAGAATGAAAATTAAATAAACAATTTCCCAAACAAAATATAAATAAATAATAAACGAATATGTAGTAAATTAGCGATCCAATAACATCATGCTCTTTAGAAAATAACCTACTTGAACTCCCCGGGTCTCGAACTCGCCATGAGGCGCCGCTATGAAATTTCCTGGTAGAACTTACCCAGGTTCACAATCTTGTAGACAGCGGTTCCCAATCTGATAGTTGGCACAGGACAAACACTGGTCAGGTCCAGGGCCCCAGCATTTTATCAAGCCTAAATTCAATACATGGAAAGTTGGAAAGACATACTTAATAGGTGTAGCTATAATAAATTTGTTACTCCAGTGCTGCCGCTGATGAAATAAGAACACTGATATTTGTCTTCAATTAGGTACATTTTTATCAAGCCTAAATTAAATACATGGAAAGTTGGAAAGACATTCTTAATAGGTGTAGCTATAATAAATTTGTTACTCCAGTGCTGCCGCTGATGAAATAAGAACACTGATATTTGTCTTCATTTAGGTACAAGTAGTGAAATAACATGAGTGTTGTTATTCGTGTGCGTTCGTTTTCAGAACAGCCTAAACTAACCTGGTAGCCCGGGGGTGAAATGCAAATTTTTTTGAAAATTTAATTTGACCTGTTGAATGCAATGGTGTTGCAAGTTATGTCTGGCGCTTATGATTTACCCTATGCCTCCCAGACACAAGGCTCCTGGGTATCAGGTATGGTGCCTATCATTAGAACACAGGCATCCTTCATTTAGTATAATTTCAACCGTTCACAAAAAGAACCCTTGATTACAGAGTACACCGAATATCCAACTGCAAACGTAATTCCTTCCTACGAAATCGAATACAACTCTGAAATCTGAATAGCCTGAATATAATTATTGAGATTCGTTTCTTGTGTTTTGCAAGCGAACAATTCAGCATTGCAATTCCGTGTATGAAATGTAGGAGAAATTGGAATAATAAGCAGCCTCGGCGTGAATATTGAGAACTCGAATATTACTATCATGATGCATGATGTATAATTTATAGAGGTACTCCCCCACTTTCGCTGTAAATTTTCTACCTCCCCTTGAGATTGAAATAGTTTGCCCTCATTGCTGTCCACCTACAAATAGTAATATTCTTACTTGTGAATATTTTTGCCAAGCTGTAGAAGGACAGCTATCCACCTTGTGACGTGTGACATTTAAACTAAATTAAAACCAATAATAATTCCAAGTAGTAATTTGCTTTGTTTCCTTAATAACGTAAATAGTTTGAAAAGATTGAATGATAAAGAAATATTACTCCAAAAAAAAGTTTGATAGATGCTAAGGACTTTCTTTGAATAAATACATATACAGTGATCTTCCCGCTAAGATGCAACTTTTGGAGAAATTTTTATTGAATGATAAATAAATATTACTCCAAAAAAAAGTTTGATAGATGCTAAGGACACATTATACACTATACATTATACACTATACAGCGTATGGACTTATAAAGTAATGTACACACGAGGTTGGTAACCAGGAGGTTTGTAAATTTATATTTCAGCTTATTTCAACTTTTATACGATTTCCCTGAAATTTTGATAGTAAAAGACGGTGCCAGTTACACGAAAAAAAAGAGTGAATGATAAAGAAATATTACTCTAAAAAGAAAGTAAAAAGTTTGATAGATGCTAAGGACTTTCTTTGAATAAATACATATACAGTGATCTTCCCGCTAAGATGCAACTTTTGGAGAAATTTTAGAGTGAAGTCCTATTGAAAAGACCAAAAGCTCATTGAAAATCAGTTTACCAATCTTTTCGGGCAGAGAATGCAAGTACAGTGGTACAGCCTTAAAATGATATATAGCGTATGGACTTATAAAGTAACGTACACACGAGGTTGGTAACCAGGAGGTCTGTAAATTTATATTTCAGCTTATTTCAACTGTTATACGATTTCCCTGAAATTTTGATAGTAAAAGACGGTGCCAGTTACACGAAAAAAGCAACCAAAATCCATGAGTCACACGCTATCATAAATATGTTCAAATTCCTCCAGCAGTCTCTTAACAACACACAAATCCACTCTGCAGAGTAATACTCATACCCATTCTAATTCATCCTATAATACTAGTAATAGCTTTAGTCAATACATAAATAGTCCTACATACTGGACTCCGCACACAGGAATTTTGTCAGAAAAGACCCCAATTTCCATGTAATGTTGTCAATACTGCAGATAGACATACCTCCCGAATGTATTGTAGAAAGCTCAGGTCCAGATGTTCGTCTTGAAGCCAGGTGAGTTCCAAGTTGCCGTCCACATAGGTACAGTTCGTGTAGCGATCCCTCAGATTTCGATAGTGGTGTTCCCGACTACATACTGGACTCCGCACACAGGAATTTTGTCAGAAAAGACCCCAATTTCCATGTAATGTAGTCAATACTGCAGATAGACATACCTCCCGAATGTATTGTAGAAAGCTCAGGTCCAGATGTTCGTCTTGAAGCCAGGTGATTAAGTTTAAGTAGGGGTAAAGAGTCTTTTATTTAGCTCAGGGTGTCTACTAAAATGAAAGAATCAAATTCCCTGACTTTTTCCGATTTTCAGTCTGGTAGACACCAAACAATCGTGTTTTGATAAGATTTGAAGATTTCAGAAAATTTTCAACCTGTTAAGGCGTTTGAATGTTGCTTGAACTTTAAAGTGAAGGAATGGGGAATCGATAATTCATCTTCATTCAAGCTAGCCAGACTAGTTAGCTTGGTTGGTAGCGCGTCTGCCTTGTAAGGGCTAGGCAGCGGGTTCGATTCTCGCCTGGGGTGGATTTTATTCTAAACGGATAGTGTTCGCTCTCGGAACGGCTGACTTTCTCCTATCCTCGCCTGGGGTGGATTTTATTCTAAACGGATAGTGTTCGCTCTCGGAACGGCTGACTTTCTCCTATCCTCTCTTCCTTCCTCTTCGATTTCGAGACGATAAAATCTTAGCAGTTACAGTTCCCTCTATCAACCCTCTTGAAAAAAGAAAGAAAGAAAAAATAATAATAATAATAATAAATACTTACATGTAAGCGCTTTCAGCAGGTTGAACAGAGCAGTAGGCCTCACTATTATTCTCCGGGAACACTTTGTGAAAAAAGAAAAAAAAAAAGAATAATAATAATAAATACTTACATGTAAGCGCTTTCAGCAGGTTGAACAGAGCAGTAGGCCTCACTATTATTCTCCGGGAACACTTTGTACGGTCTATCCTCTGTACAGTTCTTCACGCATACAAACGAGGTAGCGTTATCAGTAGGGGAGCCACTGGGGTGATCATAAATTCGGAAGTTCTCACAGGACAAACAGTGCGTTGGATCGGGGCCGGTGCAGCCCTTACATTGGGAATCACACGGGACACACTCCTGGGTAGTTTCGTCAGCGTAGTAATCAAACGGACATTCGTCTTCACATTGCTCCCCGCGCTTGTAAGCGGAACACTCTTGACATACCTGTCAGCGTAGTAATCAAACGGACATTCGTCTTCACATTGCTCCCCGCGCTTGTAAGCGGAACACTCTTGACATACCTGAGGAAATGAGAAGGAATAAATAAAATTGAGTTAGATTTTATCAGACAGAATTTTCTGCCTTGTTTAGTTAAATGTGTACTTATTTATTTTCATTAATTTGTACTGTCGATGTCGGTTAAGATTAAAAAGTCCTATTGTCAGCTTAATTAGCTTGGAAGGTGGCGCATCTGCATTGTAAGATTTGTAAGCACTAGATTACGGGTTCGATTCCCACCCGTGCCGAACTTTATCCTAAACAGGAAGAGTTTCAGGCTAATATCCTCCCTGTTAAAAGTCCCTTAGCCAGACTAAGCTGGTCTATTCCCTGTTCCGAGTCCCCAGTTCTCTCTATCAAGACCTTATTTAGACTGGTAAAGGGACTTTTCAGTCTCATTCTGGCAGTATAAACAGGGAGATATTCTTTTCTATCAAGAGACACATACCTGTTCATGGAATCCAAAGCCAGTACACTTGCGACATCTCGGATGGCACATTCTGCACACACCCTTGCCTGCCATGGTGGTTTCAGGCTAATATCCTCCCTGTTAAAAGTCCCTTAGCCAGACTAAGCTGGTCTGTTCCCTGTTCCAAGTCCCCAGTTCTCTCTATCAAGACCTTATTTAGACTGGTAAAGGGACTTTTCAGTCTCATTCTGGCAGTATAAACAGGGAGATATTGTTTTCTATCAAGAGACACATACCTGTTCATGGAATCCAAAGCCAGTACACTTGCGACATCTCGGATGACACATTCTGCACACACCCTTGCCTGCCATGGTCTTGAGTTGTTCTTGCTCCTGAGGTCCTACCCACTCGTAGAAATAGCCGTCCGGACATGGCTCGTTCTTAGCCAAACAGCGAACCTGTGAAATGAAATTATTAGCATGAGAACAGTGACTCCAGATGTAATAAAATTATTGATAAATAATTTTATAGAGTTATGACCGGATCATATAATCAGAGTTCAACTCTTAGTAACTCGAGTTACTAATCAGTTTCTTTTGAGTAGCTCCGTGTGTAGATGAGCTCAGACCGCGTTTTATGAAGTAGGACTTGGCTTCAATTCTGTATTAAACTGGGTATTAAGTACAGCTCAATCCTAGATTGATTTCAATTGATTTGGTAAACCCTGCTCTTAGATCAAGAAATCTGATTTATAAATTTCAATTTTTTAGCCCTCGTAAGTAACTATGTTTGTAAATAATTTATAAAATGTAAAAATAAATAAATACATTAAAAAAACATGAACTTACCACAGTGGCATTAGCGTAATTATTTATAAATAATTTTATAGAGTTATGATCGGATCATATAATCAGAGTTCAACTCTTAGTAACTCGAGTTACTAATCAGATTCTTTTGAGTAGCTCCTTGTGTAGATGAGCTCAGACCGCGTTTTATGAAGTAGGACTTGGCTTCAATTCTGTATTGAACTGGGTATTAAGTACAGCTCAATCCTAGATTGATTTCAATTGATTTGGTAAACCCTGCTCTTAGATCAAGCAATCTGATTTATAAATTTCAATTTTTTAGCCCTCGTAAGTAACTATGTAAATAATTTATAAAATGTAAAAATAAATAAATACATTAAAAAAACATGAACTTACCACAGTGGCATTAGCATCAATGATAGCTCGCTCGCAGGATCCACACCCGTTGTGTCCTATGGTGTTCTCAGGGCCGGTACAATTGTTCACGCAGTTCGGATGGCAGGGCCGGCACTCGCCGTCTGTCGAGTTGTACTTGAAGGCAGGACAGAAGGGGACACAGAAAGGCCCGTCGCGTACGTGCTTACAGCGGTGACACTTGCCTGGACCCGGCCCTGTGCATGTGGCCTCACATTCCTCATGACATGGCATGCACATCTTGGGCGAACTCTTGTACATTCTGTGAGGAGGGGGAGAGACGAGAATGAAAGTTAAATAGACAATTTCCCAAACAAAATATAAATAAATAATAAATGAATATGTAGTAAATTAGCGATCCAATAACATCATGCTCTTTAGAAAATAACCTACTTCAAAGTTTTGAACTCCCCGGGTCTCGAACTCGCCATTAGGCGCCGCTATGAAATTTCCTGGTAGTACTTACCCAGGTTCACAATCTTGTAGACAGCGGTTCCCAATCTGATAGTTGGCACAGGACAAACACTGGTCAGGTCCAGGGCCCCAGCGAGGCGCCGCTATGAAATTTCCTGGTAGTACTTACCCAGGTTCACAATCTTGCAGACAGCGGTTCCCAATCTGATAGTTGGCACAGGACAAACACTGGTCAGGTCCAGGGCCCCAGCAGCCCTCCACAGAACATTGCTTGTCACACACCAAGCCTTCTTTCACTGGAAAATGAGAACATGGGGAGAATAGAATTAATACAAGACCTATGAGATAAATTTGAAGAGGTCTCATAGAAAAAGGTGTAACAGCAGAGGTTTTATCGTCCCGAAATCGAAGAAAGAAGGACAAAGTCATGACGGGCGGGAACCGACGGTAAGACCTAGAGCTCACGAGACTTAGTCCAGCTTGCAGGGTCGGCGTTTCTTGTTAGTCTCTTTCAGGCAGCCTTATTATGTACCTTATATCCTGATAAATTTTTCTCACCCAGGTCTTGATTCACACAATCTTTCCACCTTTTCTTTGGGCTCTCTCGCCCTTTCCTCCCCCTCACTTGGATTCTCTCAACTCTTCTGTAGCTCTCATCTCTTTTTTCCATACCACTGCAATCTTCTCTCCTGGATCTTTCTCGACACTTCTGCTACCTTTATCTGATTCCTTATATTCCCAATTACCCCCCCCCCCCCCCCCCCCCCCACTTTTTTCCCTTTTACAAAAAACAAAATAAAAAAAAGTCCTCTTCCTTCTTGTTACTCTGGAGGAGAGTGCCGTGCTCCGTTGACTTCTTGATCTTCTGCCAGTTAATGCCTTGGGCAAAGCACAGTTCCTTATTCTCCAAGATGGCTACACTTCCCGAGTTGATCTTCTTGAGTGAGTTCAGGTCCAGGGATCGGAGCGTGGTTTTCACGATGTACAGGGAGGCGAAGAAGTCGAACAGCTGACGACCGCCGATCACCTCCAGGTTCCTGGGGAGAGGGGAGAAGAGATTATATTTCGGGTCAGACGTGTTAGAACACCCAGTAAGATTCTAATAAATACAATGAAATCTTAATAGAGGGAACTGTATCTGCCAAGGCCTTATCGTCCCGGAATCGAAAAAATAAGGAAGACAGGATAGCAGAAAGCCAGCCGTTCTGAGAAGGAAAATTATCAGTTTAAGATAAAATCCGCCCTGGGCGGGAAGCGAACCCGCGGCCTAGCGAATACAAGACAGAAGCGCCACCAACCAAGCTAAGCTGGCGTTTTTGTTGTTTTATGTTACTGGAATGATATGACAGATATAAGAAAGACTTACCTGAAGTAAGACAGATTGGTGAAGTCCTGATGAGATCCCTGGATGTTAATATATCCCGTCACTTCCTTGAGAGTACTGAACACTTCCAGCTCACTCGGATGCATTTTGCCGTAGTGGTTACCAAAGCTGTTGTTGTTGGCGAAGATATGCGTGAACCCTGGCAAACGAAACAAAATAATATGCGTGAATTATGGAGAATAAGAAAAGAGATGGTATGAATCAATCCTGGTAAATAAATAAAGAATAATAATGATCAGTAATTTTGTAAAAGATACTCTTGTGAAATGACCATTATAAATTTTATTTGACCATGCCGGGACTGAAGAGTGCCTCTACTACATTGTTACGTCAGTTCTAAAAATGTGTACCATAGTCTATCTGACTAATCTAATGGACTATGTAGATTCTAGGTATTTGCCTATCTATGGACCATCTCATTCTTCATCTCGCATTGAGTCAAGTGAGTGGGAGACACGCATACATTCTTCAGGTCTTTAACACGCGTATACACTCTTTGCTTGATTGAATACTTTTTTTCAATCTCCGTATTTGGAGGTCAGTCTTTCTCTCTCTTCTTCTAATTATTTATTATTATTCATCGCGTCTTCAGCTCTCATCGTGTAAATAAATAAAGAATAATAATAATCAGTAATTTTGTAAAAGATACTCTTGTGAAATGACCATTATAAATTTTATTTGACCATGCCGGGACTGAAGAGTGCCTCTACTACAGTAGGCTTCTACAATAACCGTGGTCAAAATCTTAAATTATATTGAGGAAAAATAATCACATTAATTAAAGTTAGATGTTCAATTTCCTGCGAGAGTAAACCCCTATTCGACACTTAAGAGATATTAGTTTTCTTTAAACTTTAGATTTTAGTTTCCTTTGCGATCCAAGGGGGGGGACTTACCTTGGAAAGAGCTGTCCAAAATGGTCAGGGAGCCTTCAATGATGGTGCAGTCTTTGAAGGAGGCAATGTTGCCAAACAATTTCCCAAACAAAATATAAACAAATAATAAACGAATATGTAGTAAATTAGCGATCCAATAACATCATGCTCTTTAGAAAATAACCTACTTCAAAGTTTTGAACTCCCCGGGTCTCGAACTCGCCATTAGGCGCCGCTATGAAATTTCCTGGTAGTACTTACCCAGGTTCACAATCTTGCAGACAGCGGTTCCCAATCTGATAGTTGGCACAGGACAAACACTCGAGGGGATTGTAAAAATCGAATTTTTATACAGGGAACTAGGAACTAGATTACTAGACCATGGTTACGGGAATTAGGAATGATTCCGTTTTGAAAAGTAGATATTATACATATTACATTTTCGTGTCCAGAAATTACATAAGCAACAAACAAGTTTATAAGCTTGTTGCTTCATGCATACATATCTGGTAATAGAAAGTTTAGCCGATTTAATATTACATGAGTAAAGTGAAGTTTTTGCAGGGAAATGGCCTCAACATTTAAACGTTTATTCAAGCCTTTTCTAGGAAGTATAAAGAAGGCCAACTTGGGCCTTGTGCAAAGTAACTAACTAACCATTTCACTGGGACTCTCAACTGAACTGTCAGTTTCAGCAAGTACCAAACTGATTACAGGGTTACCCTGTATACAACGTGTTATTATGTGCTGTGCTCAAGATGGAGGGGATTGTAAAAATCGAATTTTTATACAGGGAACTAGGAACTAGATTACTAGATCATGGTTACGGGAATTGGGAATGATTCCGTTTTGAAAAGTAGATATTATACATATTACATTTTCGTGTCCAGAAATTACATAAGCAACAAACAAGTTTATAAGTTTGTTGCTTCATGCATACATATCTGGTAATAGAAAGTTTAGCCGATTTAATATTACATGAGTAAAAGTGAAGTTTTTGCAGGGAAATGGCCTCAACATTTAAACGTTTATTCAAGCCTTTTCTAGGAAGTATAAAGAAGGCCAACTTGGGCTAATAGATTAATAATACATAATAACAGTGCTTATTTATACAGCTCGCATAGGACTGAAAAGTCCCTTTACTCCAGTTCTAGGCGACTACTATTATTGTGGTCGAATTTTCAAACAATGGTTAGGAAAAAATCCCAAACCTTGAACCCATGCCCTCCTGATTACCAGGCGAGCGTCTTGACCACTACACCACCAAGGCAGGAGAATGTTATCAAAACAAGAGGTACTCAACAGTTTTTCTAGTATTTTTTCTTTGTATATTTACAGGGTGTATCATTAGGAATGTAATATCTCAATAGTTTTTCTAATATTTTTTTTTTTTTTTTTTTTAGGGTGTATTAGGAATTTCATATCCGCTATCTACTCAGGGTGGGGTGTGGATAAAGTAACTTACAAATAGAACACTCGTGAATCCTCACACTGAGGAAGGCATGTAACACAAATCAATACTCAAAATTAGAACTAATTGCTAATGACTCCAAAGGACTCTATAGTTAGGTACAACTTACTATTCATCTAAAGTCTAAAGGGAATGATCAGATAAAGGGTTTGTTTTCAATCTACAACACGTTGACAGTATTTCTAAACGAGGATAAAACCCCACAGGGATGGACTTACCTTGGAAAGAGCTGTCCAAAATGGTCAGGGAGCCTTCAATGATGGTGCAGTCTTTGAAGGAGGCAATGTTGCCAGAATGTACCAGCTCCCCCTGAGCCACGCCCTCACAGGTTTTAGGACAGGGCCCATCACACGGGACACACTCTCCATTCACAGCCTAGGGAGAGAACAGAGAACAATGGGGTTAGAATCCAATAGATTAATAATACATAATAACAGTGCTAATTTATACTGCTCGCATAGGACTGAAAAGTCCCTTTACTCCAGTTCTAGGCGACTACTATTATTGTGGTCAAATTTTCAAACAATGGTTAGGAAAAAATCCCAAACCTCGACTGGCATTGAACCCATGCCCTCCTGATTACCAGGCGAGCGTCTTGACCACTACACCACCGAGGCAGGAGAATGTTATCAAAACAAGAGGTACTCAACAGTTTTTCTAATGTTTTTTCTTTGTATATTTACAGGGTGTATCATTAGGAATGTAATATCTCAATAGTTTTTCTAATATTTTTTTGTCTACAGGGAGGGTGTATTAGGAATTTCATATCCGCTATCTACTCAGGGTGGGGTGTGGATAAAGTAACTTACAAACAGAATACTCCAGACACAACGCTCCTGGGTATCAGGTTTGGTGCCTATCATTAGAACACAGGCATCCTTCATTTAGCATAATTTCAACCGTTCACAAAAAGAACCCTTGATTACAGAGTACACCGAATATCCAACTGCAAACGTAATTCCTTCCTACGAAATAGAATACAACTCTGAAATCTGAATAGCCTGAATATAATTATTGAGATTCGTTTCTTGTGTTTTGCAAGTGAACAATTCAGCATTGCAATTCCGTGTATGAAATGTAGGAGAAATTGGAATAATAAGCAGCCTCGGCTTGAATATTGAGAACTCGAATATTATTATCATGATGTATAATTTATAGAGGTACTCCCCCACTTTCGCTGTAAATTTTCTACCTCCCCTTGAGATTCAAATAGTTTGCCCTCATTGCTGTCCACCTACAAATAGTAATATTCCTACGTGTGAATATTTTTGCCAAACTGTAGAAGGACAGCTATCCACTTTGTGACGTGTGACATTTAAACTAAATTAAAACCAATAATAATTCCAAGTAGTAATTTGCTTTGTTTCCTTAATAACGTAAATAGTTTACGTCATTTTCCTCCCTTACCACAGTAATTGGTTTGACACTTCATAGTTGCTTAACCATTGGATATCTACTTGATGTATACCTTGTACGTACAGCTACTCCCTCCACTTTGTTACACAGACAGATATTTTTGCCTCCCTTAACCGGGTGAATATTAGAAAATTGAATTTGACCTTGGAACCGCTTTCGCATAGTAATCTGTTTGACACTTCATAGTTGCTCAACCGTTGGATATTTACTTGATGTATACCTTGTACGTAATGTACGTACAGCTACTCCCCCCACTTTGTTACACAGACAGATATTTTTGCCTCCCTTAACCGGGTGAATATTAGAAAATTGAATTTGACCTTGGAACCGCTTTCGCATGGACAATGGTAGAAATTTCAAATGTTTGACCACTTGAGGTTTGGGATCAAGGGGTGTGGAAATAGAATTTAATCTCTCCAAATTCCGTCCATATGGGAAGTATACATTTTGGAGACATCTACTTCTCCGCATATTATAACCATACTTTGTGGTTTACCTTAGAACCTAGTGCATAAAGAATCTAAACCAGGATACTTTAAATTCCTTCAGGCCACATGCTACATATTTCATCCCTAAAAACATTATCATAGCGTTGACAAATTACTGGTATTATAATATGATACTTATGATAGCCTCAGATACATAAGGTCATGTCACCACTAACTCTTGACATATTATAATCAACAGGAATTCGGATAATTGAGCTTCAGGCCAGATAAAACACCCTGTTTTGCATTCCTAGGAACAGACAAGTTGAAGTAGGTGCCTAAATTGTCAGAGGCATATGTAGTTGAAGAGGACTGAACAATGCAAGAACTTTTCATTCACCAGTGATTGTTCTGGTAACCGAGTGCATAAAGAATTTAAACCAGGAATACTTTAAATTCCTTCAGGCCACATGCTACATATGTATTTCATCCCTAAAAACATTATCATAGCGTTGAAAAATTACTGGTATAATATGATACATGTGATAGCCTCAGATACATAAGGTCATGTCACCACTAACTCTTGATATATTATAATCAACGGGAATTCGGATAATTGAGCTTCAGGCCAAATAAAACACCCTGTTTTGCATTCCTAGGAATAGACAAGTTAAAGTAGGTGCCTAAATTGTCAGAGGCATATATTATGTAGTTGAAGAGGACTGAACAATGCAAGAACTTTTCATTCACCAGTGATTGTTCTGGTAACAAAAGAGTGCAAAACATTCCAAAAGAGATTCAAGTTTGGGGACATACGCGTTCTGAGATTTCTGAGGCGAGGACCCCGTGACAAGTCACCTATTTGAAGATGTACTTGACGGAATCTTAACGCGTGCTTACAGAATAACCTTAGGCCCACTTGAACTAGAATAATCCGTGACGTGACAAGTCACCTATTTGAAGATGTACTTGACGGAATCTTAACGCGTGCTTACAGAATAACCTTAGGCCCACTTGAACTAGAATAACAACTGTTATTATCGTGTGTTTAACTGGAACACCCAAGATTTTTTCAACTTGGAAGCCCTCTCGAATTAAAAAATAGAAATAATATTGAATGTTCGAATACCATTGCGTGTTTCTCGTGGCTGCCTGAAGATAGTCGCCACGTCAAGTCAGTACAGCCCGAAACTATTTTTAATTCCTCAAATCTCAATGTGAAGCAATTCAGGGAACAAACCATTTTTTACTGAAAAGTTTCGCTTCTTTGGAGTACAGCCCGAAACTATTTTTAATTCCTCAAATCTCAATGTGAAGCAATTTAGGGAACAAACCATTTTTTACTGAAAAGTTTCGCTTCTTTGGACACGAAAATAAACTGAACAATTGAAACCAACTGGAAGATTAGTAATCTGTTGTGAGTTGATGAAACTGACTTGACCACTTCAGACATCGAATCGGTGACAAAGCTTAGACGTGAGACAAAGTTACCCTGGAGGGTGACTGACGTGAACTAAGATCGCGTGGGTAGAATACTTACCTACTCGTGTCATGGCTTGGAATTACGGAATCGTCATGTTATTAAACATGTCTTTTTTTTCATTTCTTGATTTATTCTAAACTTCAATAGCTAAAGCTAATTCATTCATTCATTTCCAAGATTTGAATTTTTTATGGGTTCAGGATATTTGAAATACATCCCATGTGTCTCTAGATTTTAGAAAGTAGTTCAGGTTGCTCATTTGCAAAATTAAATGGTGTTTGCAACACAACTAAATTTAACTAAATCATATCTCATTAGAAGTTACAAACATGCTTCTGTTTGTAATATGGTCTGTTCCTATGTCCTTATGTTCACGTCAGAATGCTTGGGCAAAGGGACTTTTTAGTCTCATTCGAGCAGGATAAACAAGGTATATTTTATTTTATAATTTTATTATAAGCACAATTTGACTTTTCGTCTAAATTTCTAATGCTGCCTGACTTCTTTACTTCCACAAGTCATGGGGCACGAGCACGAGATTATGACGTATATGAATTCCTCCTGTTACAATGCTCATTGCTCCCTGTCCAAAGCTAGTAGTTCTTCTCTAGAGCTATGTAGGAGCAATATTTAAATTGTTTTTTGTTCTCCAAATGTGACCGGCGGTATTGTTTGAGTTCCCAAATGAACATAATGATGCTATCTTATGAGTACCTATATCTACACAGAGAAAGCAATTAAATAATGCTTACAATCATAGGATAAGTACTTCATTTTATTGCCTACCTAGATACATACATACAGGATGGACTTGTACTGAGATTTCAAAATCCGATATGTGTTTTAAAGAACTTTTGCTGCTAGCCCAACTCATTCAAAAGCCAGATTTAAGAAGGGGAAAAAGCCCAATTGTATTTTCGCCCTTCATATTTTCCCCAGCAAGTATTTTCATTTTACATCTCCGTTCATGAACGAAACCTCACAACATAATGTTTCATACTACCCTGATTTCAGTTATTTCCTTTTAGATGGAAATCTTGTCCCGTAATACTTTTCATGGTTGAATTGCTCAACCCTCAACTATGACACCCTGTATATTTAGTGTGTTGGAATATGGTTTTGGTATGGTAATAGCCATGGCATTGGTAAAGCTTCTACTTGGAACACTGGTATGTTATACAGTAGAGTCCTGTCTATTTCTCTTCATACCAAAATAATAGCTATGTTTCCAAGAGTATTATGCAATACCTTTTCTCTATTCGGGAGATTTTAATGATGAAATTAAAAAAAAAGTTTAGTTTGCATACGGCTCATATTATGCTAAGCCGTTACGTCAGATAAATTTTCTACTGTGTTAAGGTCCAAGGGGCCATGATTTTCATTACCCACAATACCCACTTGACATTGGGCGTTTTAGGAGTAATGGTATTGCAGCAGGGATGACTTTGCTATACTTGGACCATTAAACTTTAATCTCTGGAACTTGAAGGCTTGAAAAGTCTGGCGGGTATGCAATGTCATTATTTAAGGTATAATGAACTTTTAATTCCTTTAATAAACTTGCACAGTTTATTGACACGAGGAGGCCTGCTATAATTTCACTTGATTCACTACGCTGTATTAGCTGATACTTGATATTGGTTACTGCACACACATAACATGAAACCTGGCAAATTTATGTCATCTTACCAGAGCAGAGCCTCTGTAACTTGGACTTAAAAGTTAGAAGAAATAAACTAGTTCTCTACCAAGTAAAGTATATCGTTTACAAATTTATGATCGAACTTATAAATATGAACTTAATACCCAGTGTGATTATAAAATACGAGCTAGAAATAGAATTCTTATAGTCCTACCTAATAGGGCTTCAGTTTTTTAGCTCCTTGCACATGAAAGCACAGGATATATGTATTTACCGGCTCTGTTTAATAAATCACGGATCCATGAGTTAAGCTTATCTACAAATACGACACAGCTAAGACAGAATGCCAGAGTCTCAAGCACGGGAGGTGTAAAGCGAAGGGTCTTCACGGGTGACAGGCAACGCGCCGAGATGTCCAGGCAAATGAACTTTACAACTTTACATGCACGGGAGGTGTAAAGCGAAGGGTCTTCACGGGTGACAGGCAACGCGCCGAGATGTCCAGGCAAATGAACTTTACATTACACCAACTGGTGAAACGTCTACGCCTAAACAGTGCCGTCGGAAAGGTGGTGCAACTTTAACTGACCAATGGAGTGAGAGTGACTTTGAAACTAATCGCTGTAAAAGCAAAAGCCTCAAAAGTCAAAAGAGACTCAAAAGGTATTTACCATGCAGAGTGTGATTTTGTATTTGTATGCGCTAATTTATTTATCCTAATGGTTTGGAATTTCGCAGACTATCTTCACATTCTGTTCAAACAAAGATGTAGAATCTTTGGGATAGGATTTCCTTGGCGTCTAATTACATAAAATAGTGGACACAAGCAATTCCTCAACGAAGCCTTTCTTCCAATTTTTTGAACTTTTCTCGTGAGAAAAATCAACACAATGTTTGCATTGTATTATGGTAATAATCTCCCCGATTCTGAGAACTAATGTGCGAACCAACACAAATGCTTTCATTTCGTTTATTTTTCCCGAGTGGTCAAGTGATTTATTTGGACTGGCTCTCTTCCGTTTTAGAATGTACCTAATTGTTTTGGTTGAGCCATTTGTTACCTAGAAGGCAAACGCAAAGCTTTATCAGCAATAAAAATATCGTTGAAAATAATAAAATCATCCATGTATGTTATCCCCTTACTAAGATACGGTGAAAATACATAGTTGATTCATACTTATAACTTATAACACACTATCACATCATATGTATTGTACAAACTTGCTGTGTACGAGTATTTCTTGTGCTAATAAGTCTAAATATACATGATGGAAAATGTACCTAATGTACACTACCTACATGCCATTATGTTATGGGATCAATAATGTAATTCTCAGTTTTGGCGCTATGTACCACAGTCAGCTGATTTAGCTCTATAATGTATGCTTCTAACATCTCTTGGTCTGTGCTCGTTATGTGTGGTACTAAAGTCTCTGCTACATCTTTCTTCTTCAACCAGTTTTGCCTTGTCCTTGATCGTCATTATTGCTATTGAGTTTGTTTCTCGTCTCTTATCTTCGGTTGCTTCATCTAACGTATTTTCCATGGAGATTCTCCTCGTATGCAATTACTTGGAACATACTTAAATATTTTTGAACTTTTCTCGTGAGAAAAATCAACACAATGTTTGCATTGTATTGTTAATAATCTGCCTGATTCTGAGAACTAATGTGCGAACCAACACAAATGCTTTCATTTCGTTTATTTTTCCCGAGTGGTCAAGTGATTTATTCGGACTGGCTCTCTTCCGTTTTAGAATGTACCTAATTGTTTTGGTTGAGCCATTTGTTACCTAGAAGGCAAAGCTGTATCAGCAAGAAAAATATCGTTGAAAATAATAAAATCATCCATGTATGTTATCCCCTTACTAAGGTACGGTGAAAATAGTTGATTCATACTTATAACTATAACACACTATCACATCATATTATTATGTATTGTACAAACTTGCTGTGTACGAGTATTTCTTGTGCTAATAAGCCTAAGTATACCTGATGGAAAATGTACCTAATGTACTAACTACATGCCATTATGTTATGGGATCAATAATGTAATTCTCAGTTTTGGCGCTATGTACCACAGTCAGCTGATTTAGCTCTATAATGTATGCTTCTAACATCTCTTGGTCTGTGCTCGTTATGTATGGTACTAAAGTCTCTGCTACATCTTTCTTCTTCAACCAGTTTTGCCTTGTCCTTGATCGTCATTATTGCTATTGAGTATGTGTTCTCGTCTCTTATCTTCGGTTGCTTCATCTAACGTATTTTCCATGGAGATTCTCCTCGTATGCAATTACTTGGAACATACTTAAATATGAAGCTGGATAAGAGTTCAGTCCAGCATACTCGACTTGGCCTTATGTACTGTATTTTAATCAATAATACATAATTTGTATTTCTCCTAACGAGGATTATTAAGTGTTGCACCAGAATCGGGAATCTACCAAGGAAAATGTGTAAATAAAATAAATTCCCAGAGTGAAGAAAAAAAATCTTCATTGGGTATTTGACGACATCTCCAGTTTTTTTCTTTCTGAAAATCTGACAAAATTAAACCATCCATCAATTTGACTGATTTATATTGAAATTTCGGACAGTTGAACTTAGTACGAGCTATTCCCCTACTTAAATATGAAGCTGGATAAGAGTTCAGTCCAGCATACTCGACTTGGCCTTATGTACTGTATTTTAATCAATAATACATAATTTGTATTTCTCTTAACGAGGATTATTAAGTGTTGCACCAGAATCGGGAATCTACCAAGGAAAATCTGTAAATAAAATAAATTCCCAGAGTGAAGAAAAGAAAATCTTCATTGGGTATTTGACGACATCTCCAGTTTTTTTTTTCTTTCTGAAAATCTGACAAAATTAAACCATCCATCAATTTGACTGATTTACATATATTGAAATTTCGGACAATTGAATTTAGTGCGAGACGAGCTATTCCCCTCATAGACAACATAATATGTGAACGGACTATTGAGTATTTTATAGGACCACGTAGAAACTACGGAAACCAGAAGATTCCAGTTATTTTTGTAAATTAGTAAGTTCATTAACAAGAGGAAGACAAAGGTGAATAAAAAATGAGAACGCTTGAACTCTTTTAACTGTTCGTCTTGGAACTTGAACAACGTTCGAGTTCGAGCAATAGTGATAATTGTCAGCACTTTGAACAAATGACCACTAACAATTACTAGAAGAATAATTGGAAGAATTGATATAAACAAGATCGTTGAGAAGTTCATCATTGGATTTGCCTACCGGGTTTTCTTTAATGACTTGCAGCATTGCCTATCAAGTTGATAGAGTCATCCTTGACCTAGGCATCCCAGGATGTACCTCTAGCTATTCCCCTCATAGACAACATATGTGAACGGACTATTGTGTATTTTATAGGACCACGTAGAAACTAAGGAAACAAGAAGAAGAGTAAGATTCCAGTTATTTTTGTAAATTAGTAAGTTCATTACTTCATTAACAAGAGGAAGACAAAGGTGAATAAAAAATGAGAAAGCTTGAACTCTTTTAACTGTTCGTCTTGGAACTTGAACAACGTTCGAGTTCGAGCAATAATGATAATTGCCAGCACTTTGAACAAATGACCACTAACAATTACTAGAAGAATAATTGGAAGAATTGATACAAACAAGATCGTTAAGAAGTTCATCATTGGATTTGTCTACCGGGTTTTCTTTAATGACTTGCAGCATTGCCTATCAAGTTGATAGAGTCATCCTTGACCTAGGCATCCCAGGATGTACCTCTAGGATCAAGGTTGCGAAGTGATCTGACTAAACGATGTTCTTGTGACAGGTGTAAATCTTTCAAAATAACGTGCCAATATTTTCAACCAAGGAGCAGCTTAGAAAATTATCATAAATACATATAAATACCTATGGCTATATCGGTATATTCTAAATGTCGTGTTGAAAATGGAAATCCCGTGATAACGAGTCACAATAATTAAATTGTGTTTTAATTATTAAAAGAATTAAATTATATTTGTCATTGAAATCTTTATGTCTACAGGGAGGGTGTATTAGGAATTTCATATCCGCTATCTACTCAGGGTGGGGTGTGGATAAAGTAACTTACAAACAGAATACTCGTGAATCCTCACACTGAGGAAGGCATGTAACACAAATCAATACTCAAAATTAGAACTAATTGCTAATAACTCCAAAGGACTCTATAGTTAGGTACAACTTACTATTTATACATATTAACTCGTATGTATGTTCATAGCTTCATAGATATACGTGTGTTGTACCTTCAGAGTTCTCATTAAAGTACCTATTCTGGGTAATTGCCCATTTGGCCCATTGGTCTTATTCTTACTGCGTACCCACATAGTTGCATATGTTACCGGCAATTTTTGCCCATTTGGCCCATTGGTCTTATTCTTACTGCGTACCCACATAGTTGCATATGTTACCGGCAATTTATATAATACCGGCATCCGGTATATAATACCGGCATTCTACACTGATTTTTCCTATCCAAGTACCTCTTAACAATCTCAATGTTCATTTCCTCCTCTGTATTCCACACATTTAATTGGAACGTTTATATATTTAATGTGGAATTACAAGTGCTACAATAAAATTTGACAAATTCATTATTTAACATAGCCTTGAAATGACCACAGACCACATTGTTGGTATAGCCAGAACAATCGTGGGAGAAACACCAAGAGTATCCAGTCCTCACTCCTTCAATCCCGCAATGTTAATGTTCGACTTTAATTGAAGACCAAACGAACCTCCAAAACATCATTAAAAAATATTAAAAACATTTAACAGTCAGAAGAGAGATTTCTAAAAAAAAAAAAAAAAAAAAAAAAAAATTTTTAAGGGTTTTTTTTTTTCCCAAATCCACTCACTTCCCTTTGGTTAGAGGACATTTTCGCACACACGCTCCGTTGTCCTTGAGCAAATGTTCGGGGCAGTTCTTGACACAGGTAGCACCGTACGCGTATTTGCCGTACGGGTTTGCCTCCCACGAGTAGGTGACTGGGTTGTACCTTTGCATAGCCGGACACTCCAGAGTACACACGCCATCGTCGTAGAAGTTCTTACACGCCTGGAAAAAAAAAGAGTGAATGATAAAGAAATATTACTCTAAAAAGAAAGTAAAAAGTTTGATAGATGCTAAGGACTTTCTTTGAATAAATACATATACAGTGATCTTCCCGCTAAGATGCAACTTTTGGAGAAATTTTAGAGTGAAGTCCTATTGAAAAGACCAAAAGCTCATTGAAAATCAGTTTACCAATCTTTTCGGGCAGAGAATGCAAGTACAGTGGTACAGCCTTAAAATGATATATAGCGTATGGACTTATAAAGTAACGTACACACGAGGTTGGTAACCAGGAGGTCTGTAAATTTATATTTCAGCTTATTTCAACTTTTATACGATTTCCCTGAAATTTTGATAGTAAAAGACGGTGCCAGTTACACGAAAAAAGCAACCAAAATCCATGAGTCACACGCTATCATAAATATGTTCAAATTCCTCCAGCAGTCTCTTAACAACACACAAATCCACTTTGCAGAAGTATAGTAATCCTATGTGTTTAGTTGTTTACCTATCAATTTCCAATCAACCATGCTTCCTACGACCTAGTAAATCAGAGTCCCATTTGGTACACGCTTAAACTAATAGCCGGACAGAATGTGCTTCAGTTTTGGACTCTCATTAAATCGCCTACACACATGATGAAAACCGTGTATTTATCGGTTTGCTTTGGTTGCTATTGGTTTGGAGTAATTAGGATTCATCTGGAGGCTATAAGAGACCCATAGTCAATGGCTGATCAGTAAGACACCTGGATTTTTGTCTCTGATTGGATGGCAAGAGGTTTTCTTTGAGATCCCATAACATGAAAACCGTTTTACATTTTATCAAGCCTAAATTCAATACATGGAAAGTTGGAAAGACATACTTAATAGGTATTGTAGAAGTGTAGCTATAATAAATTTGTTACTCCAGTGCTGCCGCTGAGGAAATAAGAACACTGACATTTGTCTTCAATTAGGTACAACTAGTGAAATAACATGAGTGTTGTTATTCGTGTGCGTTCGTTTTCAGAACAGCCTAAACTAACCTGATAGCCCGGGGGTGAAATGCAAAATTCTTGAAAATTTAATTTGACCTGTTGAATGCAATGGTGTTTGAAGTTATGTCTGGCGCTTATGATTTACCCTTATGCCTCCCAGACACAAGGCTCCTGGGTATCAGGTTTGGTGCCTATCATTAGAACACAGGCATCCTTCATTTAGCACATTTAAACGTTTATTCAAGCCTTTTCTAGGAAGTATAAAGAAGGCCAACTTGGGCCTTGTGCAAAGTAACTAACTAACCATTTCACTTGGACTCTCAACCTCAACTGAACTGTCAGTTTCAGCAAGTACCAAACTGATTACAGGGTTACCCTGTATACAACGTGTTATTATGTGCTGTGCTCAAGATATTCAAGTTCTGAGAAGTATTGACAGTAAAACGTTAAGCTTCAAATGACTATGAACAATGTAGGCACCTCTACCTGTTACATATTAACTCGTATGTATGTTCATAGCTTCATAGATATACGTGTGTTGTACCTTCAGAGTTCTCATTAAAGTACCTATTCTGGGTGATTGCCCATTTGGCCCATTGGTCTTATTCTTACTGCGTACCCACATAGTTGCATATGTTACCGGCAATTTATACATAGATGCTAAGGACTTTCTTTGAATAAATACATATACAGTGATCTTCCCGCTAAGATGCAACTTTTGGAGAAATTTTAGAGTGAAGTTCTATTGAAAAGACCACAAGCTCATTGAAAATCAGTTTACCTATCTTTTCGGGCAGAGGATGCAAGTACACAGTGGTACAGCCTTAAAATGATATACAGCGTATGGACTTATAAAGTAACGTACACACGAGGTTGGTAACCAGGAGGTCTGTAAATTTATATTTCAGCTTATTTCAACTTTTATACGATTTCCCTGAAATTTTGATAGTAAAAGACGGTGCCAGTTACACGAAAAAAAAAATGTAAATTTATATTTCAGCTTATTTCAACTTTTATACGATTTCCCTGAAATTTTGATAGTAAAAGACGGTGCCAGTTACACGAAAAAAGCAACCAATATCCACGAGTCACACGCTATCATAAATATGTTCAAATTCCTCCAGCAGTCTCTTAACAACACACAAATCCACTCTGCAGAAGTATAGTAATCCTATGTGTTTAGTTGTTTACCTATCAATTTCCAATCAACCATGCTTCCTACGACCTAGTAAATCAGAGTCCCATTTGGTACACGCTTAAACTAATAGCCGGACAGAATGTGCTTCAGTTTTGGACTCTCATTAAATCGCCTACACACATGATGAAAACCGTGTATTTATCGGTTTGCTTTGGTTGCTATTGGTTTGGGGTAATTAGGATTCATCTGGAGGCTATAAGGGACCTATAGTCAATGGCTGATCAGCCAGATGTTCGTCTTGAAGCCAGGTGAGTTCCAAGTTGCCGTCCACATAGGTACAGTTCGTGTAGCGATCCCTCAGATTTCGATAGTGATGTTCCCGATTCGACGGGACGGACATGCGGCCATTTGTGCCGATGCATACTGCGGAAAAAAGAAACAAAAGGTACAGAGATTAGTATACTTGGATAACAAGAAAATTGTGGGTTTCACCAACCTTCTTTTTAGCCTCTAACAGCCCGTTAGCTTAACAGACCAGGGTGCCGTTAGCTCTCTAACAGCCCGTTAGCTTAACCCAGATGTTCGTCTTGAAGCCAGGTGAGTTCCAAGTTGCCGTCCACATAGGTACAGTTCGTGTAGCGATCCCTCAGATTTCGATAGTGGTGTTCCCGATTCGACGGGACGGACATGCGGCCATTTGTGCCGATGCATACTGCGGGAAAAAGAAACAAAAGGTACAGAGATTAGTATACTTGGATAACAAGGAAATTGTGGGTTTCACCAACCTTCTTTTTAGCCTCTAACAGCCCGTTAGCTTAACAGACCAGGGACCGATAGCGATCCCTCAGATTTCGATAGTGGTGTTCCCGATTCGACGGGACGGACATGCGGCCATTTGTGCCGATGCATACTGCGGGAAAAAACAAAAGGTACAGAGATTAGTATACTTGGATAACAAGAAAATTATGGGTTTCTCCAACCTTCTTTTTAGCCTCTAACAGCCCGTTAGCTTAACAGACCAGGGACCGAAAAAATATTGGTGAAATCCATCCAAAAGATAATAATTCCTGTAGAAGAGAGTAATGCAAGGAAAATTGAAAAGGAGCACACTATCCGTTTAGAATTAGGAACACTATTATGAGACCTTGGTTAAACTGCTGGAGTAATGAAAAGGAGCACACTATCCGTTTAGAATTAGGAACACTATTATGAGACCTTGGTTAAACTGCTGGAGTAAAGGGACTTTTCAGTCCTTTTTGAGGAAGGTAAACAAGGAATGTTCTATTTCCCAGATTTCTTCTGACTAGATTCAGAGCAACCTAATGGTAGACACAAGCGCATAAATCCGTAGGAAGTTAGGAACAATATTACGTGTTTCAGAAAGAGGGCATAGAACATGTGAAGAACACCGGATCTCAAGTGAGAATTGTTGGGCACGGCTGGAGTAAAGGGACTTTTCAGTCCTATTTGAGGAAGGTAAACAAGGAATGTTCTATTTCCCAGATTTCTTCTGACTAGATTCAGAGTAACCTAATGGTAGACACAAGCGCATAAATCCGTAGGAAGTTAGGAACAATATTACGTGTTTCACAAAGAGGGCATAGAACATATGAAGAACACCGAATCTTAAGTGAGAATTGTTGGGCACAAGATTTATTATTCATCAGAGGTGTTGAGCGGAAAAACAAAGCAAAATCAACTAATTATAAACAAATAATGGAGCTATCTCGTGAAGATACCTGTAGAATTCGTAGAATGAATAATGTAAGCTAAGTATGTATACTTGAGCTGTGGGATCTTCCATGAAGTGTTAAGGGGCGAAGAGAGGAACTCGCACATTATGTATTCAGCGCATAATGTTGTTGGAACATGGTGAACATAATAGTTGTCATTAGAGGTGGGATAAGTGTTATGTCTAGCACGCGTCCTGGTTTGACAATGTCTTCACTCTTGATTGGTTTCTATCTTTCATAGTTCCAATTGTCCGAATTTGATCCGCGCGACAGTTGAGACTAAAAAGAGTATTTCACAGACGTTTTTGTTTCGTAGCAACGAAACAACTGCTATATTAGACTCCTGTGGTCTGTGTCGTAGCATGCCCATATACCCATCCCGTAGTATGTCCCTCATCAGATGGGCGAGAATAATGTTATTGTCCCCTGACATCCCCGTATGTGATAAGGGCGAAAGCCTAGATCCGTCATCCCGCGCGTAGTGTGTTCTCGAAGTTGAGAATTCTAATATACACCAAACGTTGTAGAAAATAGAACTCTTTTATGCTGTTCTGATAATCAGTAGAGAGCAAGTGGTGTAAATACGCGACCTAGAAGAGCTAGTTAACACCAACAATGAACTGAATTCGAACAAGTTTCTAGATATCTTGTGGTGTAAATACGCGACCTAGAAGAGCTAGTTAACACCAACAATGAACTGAATTCGAACAAGTTTCTAGTTTCTAGATATCTTCAATTGTAGAAATTTCAAATGTTTGACCACTTGAGGTTTGGGATCAAGGGGTGTGGAAATAGAATTTAATCTCTCCAAATTCCGTCCATATGGGAAGTATACATTTTGGAGACATCTACTTCTCCGCATATTATAACCATACTTTGTGGTTTACCTTAGAACCTAGATCAACTGAGTGCATAAAGAATTTAAACCAGGATACTTTAAATTCCTTCAGGCCACATGCTACATATTTCATCCCTAAAAACATTATCATAGCGTTGACAAATTACTGGTATAATATGATACTTATGATAGCCTCAGATACATAAGGTCATGTCACCACTAACTCTTGACATATTATAATCAACGGGAATTCGGATAATTGAGCTTCAGGCTAGATAAAACACCCTGTTTTGCATTCCTAGGAACAGACAAGTTGAATTTTGATCTCGTAAGATCGATCCACGGTATCCAGACTATCAAGTTATCCGCCAGTCTTCAGCATCTCGAGATGCGTAGGTCGCCCGTTTATGTTACGTCAGTTCTAAAAATGTGTACCGAAGTCTATCTGACTAATCTAATGGACTATGTAGATTCTAGGTATTTGCCTGTCTATGGACCATCTCATTCTTCATCTCGCACTGAGTCAAGTGAGTGGGAGACACGCATACATTCTTCAGGTCTTTAACACGCGTATACACTCTTTGCTTGATTGAATACTTTTTTCAATCTCCGTATTTGGAGGTCAGTCTTTCTCTCTCTTCTTCTAATTATTTATTATTATTCATCGCGTCTTCAGCTCTCATCGAACTCTTTGCTGGACCTTTTTTCTGGTACTTTTTTTAGATTATTAGTGAGTGATCTTGATATTAAAATTATCTCCTTGTCAAACTTGTCGTCTTTTCACCTCGATGGCGAAGTGAAATTTCAAACTCACCGATTACATATTCTCTGTAACCAACCAGCCAACAACTCTTCTCTGTACATTCCAAGAGATTTTAATCCTCTCTACAAATTCCCTGATGGCCTCATGTAAGCCTCATCCATAATTATATTTACGACATCGTCGTCACGTTTTGTTTGGTGCCGGCCTGAGCAATTTGCGCCGAGATAGAGTTCAGACGCAGAGGATTAGCATAAGAGCTTTAGCTTTAGCTCCGTGATCAGTCATTTAGAAGTTACAAACATGCTTCTGTTTGTAATATGGTCTGTTCCTATGTCCTTATGTTCACGTCAGAATGCTTGGGCAAAGGGACTTTTTAGTCTCATTCGAGCAGGATAAACAAGGTATATTTTATTTTATAATTTTATTATGAGCACAATTTGACTTTTCGTCTAAATTTCTAATGCTGCCTGACTTCTTTACTTCCACAAGTCATGGGGCACGAGCACGAGATTATGACGTATATGAATTCCTCCTGTTACAATGCTCATTGCTCCCTGTCCAAAGCTAGTAGTTCTTCTCTAGAGCTATGTAGGAGCAATATTTAAATTGTTTTTTGTTCTCCAAATGTGACCGGCGGTATTGTTTGAGTTCCCAAATGAACATAATGATGCTATCTTATGAGTACCTATATCTACACAGAGAAAGCAATTAAATAATGCTTACAATCATAGGATAAGTACTTCATTTTATTGCCTACCTAGATACATACATACAGGATGGACTTGTACTGAGATTTCAAAATCCGATATGTGTTTTAAAGAACTTTTGCTGCTAGCCCAACTCATTCAAAAGCCAGATTTAAGAAGGGGAAGAAGCCCAATTGTATTTTCGCCCTTCATATTTTCCCCAGCAAGTATTTTCATTTTACATCTCCGTTCATGAACGAAACCTCACAACATAATGTTTCATACTACCCTGATTTCAGTTATTTCCTTTTAGATGGATCAGGATATTTGAAATACATCCCATGTGTCTCTAGATTTTAGAAAGTAGTTCAGGTTGCTCATTTGCAAAATTAAATGGTGTTTGCAAGACAACTAAATCATATCTCAGTCATTTAGAAGTTACAAACATGCTTCTGTTTGTAATATGGTCTGTTCCTATGTCATGTTCACGTCAGAATGCTTGGGCAAAGGGACTTTTTAGTCTCATTCGAGCAGGATAAACAAGGTATATTTTATTTTATAATTTTATTATAAGCACAATTTGACTTTTCGTCTAAATTTCTAATGCTGCCTGACTTCTTTACTTCCACAAGTCATGGGGCACGAGCACGAGATTATGACGTATATGAATTCCTCCTGTTACAATGCTCATTGCTCCCTGTCCAAAGCTAGTAGTTCTTCTCTAGAGCTATGTAGGAGCAATATTTAAATTGTTTTTTGTTCTCCAAATGTGACCGGCGGTATTGTTTGAGTTCCCAAATGAACATAATGATGCTATCTTATGAGTACCTATATCTACACAGAGAAAGCAATTAAATAATGCTTACAATCATAGGATAAGTACTTCATTTTATTGCCTACCTAGATACATACATACAGGATGGACTTGTACTGAGATTTCAAAATCCGATATGTGTTTTTAAAGAACTTTTGCTGCTAGCCCAACTCATTCAAAAGCCAGATTTAAGAAGGGGAAAAAGCCCAATTGTATTTTCGCCCTTCATATTTTCCCCACCAAGTATTTTCATTTTAAGTTTTACCATCTCCGTTCATGAACGAAACCTCACAACATAAATGTTTCATACTACCCTGATTTCAGTTATTTCCTTTTAGATGGGCACTCACTTCCCTTTTAAGGTTTTTATTCATTTCCCTGGTCATTAAGTGAGGTTTTTATTGACAATAAAACAACAATAAATAGTCACCAAAATTCTTTGAATAGTATGAAAAGTATCCCTGGGATTTCAAAACGTCAATTCTTTTTATGAGAATTTACTTTGTAGATATTTACATTTTATTTTTCTTGTGTTTTTTATTATAAAAGTAAGTAGTAGTAAACACTGGAAAATGTGGTTTGGATTCTGAATTCTTTACAATGCATCAATGCCTCTATAACTAGACACTAAGCACGTAATGACTACCCCTGAAGATAAGGAAAAGGAGGTATCTACTTAATCATTCACTCTCACTGGTAATTTCAGTCCTCAGACTTCCAAGTGGCCAAAGATTTCTGTTCTATTCTCTTGAGATGCAAAGGTCAAAAAAATTCAAAGCAAGTCCATTTCTCACAAAGTCAATTTAGTTCAAGGCAACACCGCACAAAGTAAATTTAGTTCAAGGTCATATCACAACGTAAATTTAATTCAAGGCCATTTTTCACAAAGGAAATATATTTCAAGGTCATGTCTCACAAAGTAAATTTAGTTCAAGGACATACCCCATAAGGGATAGTTAGATCAAGGCCATTTTTCATAAAGTTAATTTAGTTCAAGGTCGAATGGATTTTACAATTCAAGGTCAAATGTATCTTACCTCTGAGAGCAGGCATCTTCAGTTTGTTTAGAAGAAATAAACTAGTTCTCTACCAAGTAAAGTATATCGTTTACAAATTTATGATCGAACTTATAAATATGAACTTAATCCCCAGTTAGAAGAAATAAACTAGTTCTCTACCAAGTAAAGTATATCGTTTACAAATTTATGATCGAACTTATAAATATGAACTTAATCCCTGCAAGTGAACAATTCAGCATTGCAATTCCGTGTATGAAATGTAGGAGAAATTGGAATAATAAGCAGCCTCGGCTTGAATATTGAGAATTTGAATATTACTATCATGATGTATAATTTATAGAGGTACTCCCCCACTTTCGCTGTAAATTTTCTACCTCCCTTTGAGATTCGTAAGATTGAGTGAAAAGGTGAAAACTATGCTGGGCAAATTGGTGTGTTGTGGGATTTTCGAAAGGGGGAGCTATAAACCCATTTACAGTATGTCCAAAAGCCCTTAATCTTTCGTCAATTTCCACGGAAACATGACTTGACGTGTAGATAAAGTGTTTATATCATTTTGACATTTAAACTAAATTAAAACCAATAATAATTCCAAGTAGTAATTTGCTTTGTTTCCTTAATAACGTAAATAGTTTACGTCATTTTCCTCCCCTACCACCGTAATCGGTTTGACACTTCATAGTTGCTTAACCATTGGATATCTACTTGATGTATACCTTGTACGTACAGCTACTCCCCCCACTTTGTTACACAGACAGATATTTTTGCCTCCCTTAACCGGGTGAATATTAAAAAATTGAATTTGACCTCGGTTGGAAAATGTGGTTTGGATTCTGAATTCTTTACAATGCATCAATGCCTCTATAACTAGACACTAAGCACGTAATGACTACCCCTGAGGGCTTCAGTTTTTTAGCTCCTTGCACATGAAAGCACAGGATATATGTATTTACTATTTTACTGCTAAACATGTGTAAATTCTGTTGCATTGACATGATTGGCGGAATCTGTGTCAATTATAACGACATGAGAATGATATGATCGAGTAATAAAAACAGTAGATTAGACTTAAAGCGAAATATAAAATACATATATTTGCTGGAATTATAGATCGAAAAGTCGATGTGCATTTTGAACAAAAATTTCACCTTCAAGCAACAGAAGAGGCTCTCAGCAAGAAGAAATAGGGCTTCAGTTTTTTAGCTCCTTGCACATGAAAGCACAGGATATATGTATTTACTATTTTACTGCTAAACATGTGTAATTCTGTTGCATTGACATGATTGGCGGAATCTGTGTCAATTATAACGACATGAGAATGATATGATCGAGTAATAAAGACAGTAGATTAGACTTAAAGCGAAATATAAAATACATATATTCGCTGGAATTATAGATCGAAAAGTCGATGTGCATTTTGAATAAAAATTTCACCTTCAAGCTACAGAAGAGGCTCTCAGCAAGAAGAAGCAATTTCAATTCCAAATCCTCTCCAGGTTTGAAATACGAAAGCACAAAAGAAAGTATTGACTAAAGCCATAGGAGACACTCTGACAAAAGAACAGAACACAACTGATAAACCCTTAACCGGGTGAATATTAGAAAATTGAATTTGACCTTGGAACCGCTTTCGCATTACTTCAAGGCACATTCTATTACATCCATGCCAAGATCCAACTGAATTTGACCTAAGGGCGCAACAAACTTACCAGACAATCGCTCTGCTTGGGTCCCGTGCAGCCTCCCGCGCAGAACAGATGACAACACTCGCGCGGTTTCGGCCCAAAACACCTCCCCTGGGCGCACTGAGGTGAGCAGTTGATCTTCGAGAAGCGCTGACAATTCTCCGGGCCCTCGCCCCAGCACCCCGCTGTACAGGATTTGTCACAGGGCGGACACTCGCGCTCCGGCTGCTCGAAGTTGTACACGTAGACCGGCTGAACCACGGGCGCTAGCGAGAGGATCTCCTCCCAGTTGATGGTTTTGACGTGGCACAGATTGTAGTTGTTGAACATGCCGGCCGTACCGGCCAAGATATCTGCGAAGGAAAAGAAGATTGTTAGTATGACTGGGATTGTACACGAACCACGGGCGCTAGCGAGAGGATCTCCTCCCAGTTGATGGTTTTGACGTGGCACAGATTGTAGTTGTTGAACATGCCGGCCGTACCAGCCAAGATATCTGCGAAGGAAAAGAAGATTGTTAGTATGACTGGGATTGTACACAAAAAGCCCAAAGTGGCTCAGGTGTAAAACAACCTTACCTTGAGGGAAAATGCTGTTCGAATACGAAAATGCTGGGAGAAAGGGACCTTTCGGGACGTACGAGATTTTATCCCTCTAACATTTCAATATACAATAAATGAGAAAATTGTATCTACCAATGTGGAACAACCTTACCTTGAGGGAAAATGCTGTTCGAATACGAAAATGCTGGGAGAAAGGGACCTTTCGGGACGTACGAGATTTTATCCCTCCAACATTTCAATATACAATAAACGAGAAAATTGTATCTACCTATGTGGCTATCTATCTATCTGCCGACAATAAAATTCTGTTCAACTTCTAGTTATACATATATGCTGGGAGAAAGGGACCTTTCGGGACGTACGAGATTTTATCCCTCTAACATTTCAATATACAATAAATGAGAAAATTGTATCTACCTATGTGGCTATCTATCTATCTATCTGCCGACAATAAAATTCTGTTCAACTTCTAGTCATACATAAGATGAGATTCCTTTTTTAATAACATGCTCATTTGGCTGTTTGCATTACCTATATCATCATACAATATTCATGCTCCATCAGGGATCAGGTATATTAGAAAACATGGAGTCCTACTATTTCAACGATGCATCCATATTTGTTTCCTATTTCTGACAGACTGATAGGTTCAGAGCCTAATCCTACAATCCTCATGGGGGGTTGCCGCCTGAGCCTGTCACTAGAAACGTGTTACTCCCAATAGTCCCGCTGATTCCAGCAAAGTCTTTGATCTCGTAAGATCGATCCACGGTATCCAGACTATCAAGCTATCCGCCAGTCTTCAGCATCTCGAGATGCGTAGGTCGCCCGTTTGTGTTACGTCAGTTCTAAAAATGTGTACCGAAGTCTATCTGACTAATCTAATGGACTATGTAGATTCTAGGTATTTGCCTATCTATGGACCATCTCATTCTTCATCTCGCACTGAGTCAAGTGAGTGGGAGACACGCATACATTCTTCAGGTCTTTAACACACAAGAAGAAGCAATTTCAATTCCAAATCCTCTCCAGGTTTGAAATACGAAAGCACAAAAGAAAGTATTGACTAAAGCCATAGGAGATACTCTGACAAAAGGACAAAACACAACTGATAAGCTACTACAAGGCAATAACGGAACAACCATTCTCTTATCTTGGTCTTGAATAATGAAAATATTTGTGGCTCCCGGTTACACAATCATGAAATTAGAGTCGGGTTCAAAGCAATAAGAGAAAATTACACACAATACCTATGTAGATACCAGACACTCAGATACCCACCTTATATGATATTCTCAACCTAATGCTTACGGAATTGATGCCCTGCATGATCCAACTCTTACTGCAATACAAAAACAACAACAACAACCTGTCAGGCAAGAAAGAAAAACATTCGACAACCAAATCAAAGTCAATGTCAGGTTGATGACACAACGCAACGAATGCTAGCGTAATACCAGGATGCATACCCAAAACAATTTAAACTCCGAACAAAATCAACTTTCGTGTTCCTGATAAAAAGACCTTTAATTTGATATATAGGTCGACCAAAGTCCTTCTATGGGGACAGACAGACAGACGACACCGAAGCGAATACAATAGCCCGTCCACTAGACCTTTTTTTATCACTATCGTAATAATAAAGGAAGGACGGGCTAAAAATAGATACATATGTAAATACATAAAAAGGATTAGTTATTGCTAACATTGAAATCAGCTGAAAACCGGGCGGTCCGCCAGTTTCGTCATTTACTCAGAATCTGAAAATATGGGTGAAGTGTTTAGCGAGAAATATCTACTTAGTAATTGAACAACAAACACACCAACAACACCTCACTAGAGCTACAATATCAAGAGAGGCTGGCATAATTTCTGAGTTTCTTGTTGACTTTGCCTGGCATTTTGTTATACAATAGCAACTATGACACCCTGTATATTTAGTGTGTTGGAATATGGTTTTGGTATGGTAATAGCCATGGCATTGGTAAAGCTTCTACTTGGAACTTGGAACACTGGTATGTTATACAGTAGAGTCCTGTCTATTTCTCTTCATACCAAAATAATAGCTAATATGTTTCCAAGAGTATTATGCAATACCTTTTCTCTATTCCGGAGATTTTAATGGTGAAATTAAAAAAAAAGTTTAGTTTGCATACGGCTCATATTATGCTAAGCCGTTACGTCAGATAAATTTTCTACTGTGCTAAGGTCCAAGGGGCCATGATTTTCATTACCCATACCCACTTGGCATTGGGCGTTTTAGGAGTGATGGTATTGCAGCAGGGATGACGACACCGCACAAAGTAAATTTAGTTCAAGGTCATATCACAACGTAAATTTAATTCAAGGCCATTTTTCACAAAGGAAATATATTTCAAGCTCATGTCTCACAAAGTAAATTTAGTTCAAGGACATACCCCATAAGCCTTATGGGATATTTAGATCAAGGCCATTTTTCATAAAGTTAATTTAGTTCAAGTTCGAATGGATTTTACAGTTCAAGGTCAAATGTATCTTACCTCTGAGAGCAGGCATCTTCAGTTTGCCATTTTGGACCATAAGAAAGGAAAATTCAAGGCTATTTCCCTACAAAATAAATTTAGTTCAGCACCATACCCCAAAAAGTAAATTTCATTCAAGGTCACATGTATCTTACAATTCAGTCATTTTGGACCATAAGAAAGGAAAATTCAAGGCTATTTCCCTACAAAATAAATTTAGTTCAGCACCATACCCCAAAAAGTAAATTTAATTCAAGGTCACATGTATCTTACAATTCCAGGTCAAACATATCTTACCTCTGAGAGCAGGCATCTCCAGGTTGTTCATTTTGGACAGCAGAATAAGAAGGGAGAAATCTTCGTCGTGCACACTCAGTTTGAACGTGGTACGACCTCGGATGATCTGTAGCTTGGGGAGGACTATCCTCTTGACATCTACGTGGGAGATAAGAACATAGCCGGTCACCTGGAGGGGAGAAACGAGAAGGGTGAGATTGAGTCGTCGTGCACACTCAGTTTGAACGTGGTACGACCTCGGATGATCTGTAGCTTGGGGAGGACTATCCTCTTGACATCTACGTGGGAGATAAGAACATAGCCGGTCACCTGGAGGGGAGAAACGAGAAGGGTGAGATTGAGTGAATACTACGACGGGCAAACAAGATAAGAGTAAGATTGAGTGAAAAGGTGAAAACTATGCTGGGCAAATTGGTGTGTTCTGGGATTTTCGAAAGGGGGAGCTATAAACCCATTTACAGTATGTCCAAAAGCCCTTAATCTTTCCTCAATTTCCACGGAAACATGACTTGGTAAGATTGAGTGAAAAGGTGAAAACTATGCTGGGCAAATTGGTGTGTTGTGGGATTTTCGAAAGGGGGAGCTATAAACCCATTTACAGTATGTCCAAAAGCCCTTAATCTTTCGTCAATTTCCACGGAAACATGACTTGACGTGTAGATAAAGTGTTTATATCATTTAAAGATCTTTTGAACAACTAGGAATTTTCATACCCATTCTAATTCATCCTATAATACTAGTAATAGCTTTAGTCAATACAGGAATAGTCATACATACTGGACTCCGCACACAGGAATTTCGTCAGAAAAGACCCCAATTTCAACCAAATCAAAGTCAATGTCAGGTTGATGACACAACGCAACGAATGCTAGCGTAATACCAGGATGCATACCCAAAACAATTTAAACTCGTCTTCAAAAGTTCAAAAAACAAATTCAATACGCTATCAAGTAATTCGATTGAATTTGGCTTTCCGAACAAAATCAACATAAACAGGCAAGAAAGAAAAACATTCGACAACCAAATCAAAGTCAATGTCAGGTTGATGACACAACGCAACGAATGCTAGCGTAATACCAGGTTGCATACCCAAAACAATTTAAACTCGTCTTCAAAAGTTCAAAAAACAAATTTAATACGCTATCAAGTAATTTGATTGAATTTGGCTTTCCGAACAAAATCAAGATAAACAAAACAACACTAAACGAATATGACATCGGACTTGGAAATACACACAGAAACGTCTCTCATTTGAATTTGAATATTGTGTAAAGTGGATTTTATGATTTTTTTCCCTTCGTCTTCTAAATTGAGTTGTTAGACCTGCCACAGCCACCCAGGCAGTTCGGGTTGTTATACGAATATGACATCGGACTTGGAAATACACACAGAAACGTCTCTCATTTGAATTTGAATATTGTGTAAAGTGGATTTTATGATTTTTTCCCTTCGTCTTCTAAATTGAGTTGTTAGACCTGCCATAGCCACCCAGGCAGTTCGGGTTGTTATTTTCTTTCTGAAAATCTGACAAAATTAAACCATCCATCAATTTGACTGATTTATATTGAAATTTCGGACAGTTGAACTTAGTACGAGACGAGTTATTCCCCTCATAGACAACATATGTGAACGGACTGCTGTGTATTTTATAGGACCACGTAGAAACTACGGAAACAAGAAGAAGAGTACGATTCCAGTTATTTTTGTAAATTAGTAAGTTCATTAACAAGAGGAAGACAAAGGTGAATAAAAAATCAGAAAGCTTGAACTCTTTTAACTGTTCGTCTTGGAACTTGAACAACGTTCGAGTTCGAGCAATAGTGACAATTGCCAGCACTTTGAGCAAATGACCACTAACAATTACTAGAAGAATAATTGGAAGAATTGATACAAACAAGATCGTTAAGAAGTTCATCATTGGATTTGTCTACCGGGTTTTCTTTAATGACTTGCAGCATTGCCTATCAAGTTGATAGAGTCATCCTTGACCTAGGCATCCCAGGATGTACCTCTAGGATCAAGGTTGCTAAGTGATCTGACTAAACGATGTTCCTGTGACAGGTGTAAATCTTTCGAAATAACGTGCCAATATTTTCAACCAAGGAGCAGCTTAGAAAATTATCATAAATAATGGATTTTATGATTTTTTCCCTTCGTCTTCTAAATTGAGTTGTTAGACCTGCCATAGCCACCCAGGCAGTTCGGGTTGTTATTTTTTTTTTATGAATAATCAGAGAATACACAAATGACAATATTTTTGATTCAATGAAAGAGATAGAGGAGATCTCGTATAAGTTACAGGGTGTTTAAACTTGAATCACACATTTACCTACAAATTGAAGTTAGAAGTTCAACTTATATCTGTGTAATTTTTTTGGACATCACCCACCCTGTATGATCTTTCAATCTAACCGATTTGTGGCTAATAAGAAGAAAAAAGTCACCAAGTCTAAAATTTATTCAAAAAATTTCTTCCATCAGAAAATGATCTTTCAATCTAACCGATTTGTGGCTAATAAGAAGAAAAAAGTCACCAAGTCTAAAATTTATTCAAAAAATTTCTTCCATCAGAAATAAAAATGAAGACAAATCAGGTGTGTTGATTCCTTATCACAGAATGTCCCCAGGATTAGACATTGATTGAAAACATGAAGATGAAGCCTACTCGAGTCGGTCGAAATAAAAACCTTCAAATTGGGTTCAAATGAATCTTCTTTTTCTGACAGGCAAATTAAGATTCGGATGTCGAACTTGACTTGGGAATGGAGAAGCAAAACACTGCACGGGCTAATGGTTTTTGTCTTCCCAAAAATGAAGACAAATCAGGTGTGTTGATTCCTTATCACAGAATGTCCCCAGGATTAGACATTGATTGAAAACATGAAGATGAAGACTACTCGAGTCGGTCGAAATAAAAACCTTCAAATTGAGTTCAAATGAATCTTCTTTTTCTGACAGGCAAATTAAGATTCGGATGTCGAACTTGACTTGGGAATGGAGAAACAAAACACTGCACCGGCTAATGGTTTTTGTCTTCCTTAGTGAAATCCCTTCTCATAAACCTCTCCTGATAATGACAAGATTCTGAAGGCTCAAGGTGAGTTGCATTCTGGAATCCAAAAGGAGTTGGAAGTTCCACATGAATTTACCTGAAAGTTGGCATTTGTCACGGTGACGCTTTGGCACCGCATTCCCATCTCATGGATCGCCAAGATTACAAGAATAGGTACGAGGATTCGATCGTACACAGCATATCATTTCCGCACAAGGAGTTAGATCATGACTGAGCCTTGCCTGGGACCTCAAGCCAACACTGAGATTATCTCCCAGACTCTCTGGTACAAATGTTGAAGAGAAAAACGAGTTTTTTTATGAGGCAACACCAGAACCTTGGCTCAAGCTCTTGTCAATTGCTTTGGCCAACTATCAAATATCCATACGGTATACTGTGTTCCTCAACTTGAAGGTATGGAACTGTGAATATTTTGAATAAATTTAGCACCAGACACGTCAGTACAGCCCGAAACTATTTTTAATTCCTCAAATCTCAATGTGAAGCAATTCAGGGAACAAACCATTTTTTACTGAAAAGTTTCGTTTCTTTAGACACAAAAATAAATTGAACAATTGAAGCCAACTGGAAGATTAGTAATCTGTTGTGAGTTGATGAAACTGACTTGACCGCTTCAGACATCGAATCGGTGACAAAGCTCGTCAGTACAGCCCGAAACTATTTTTAATTCCTCAAATCTCAATGTGAAGCAATTCAGGGAACAAACCATTTTTTACTGAAAAGTTTCGCTTCTTTGGACACGAAAATAAATTGAACAATTGAAGCCAACTGGAAGATTAGTAATCTGTTGTGAGTTGATGAAACTGACTTGACCGCTTCAGACATCGAATCGGTGACAAAGCTCAGACGTGAGACAAAGTTACCCTGGAGGGTGACTGACGTGAACTAAGATCGCGTGGGTAGAATACTTACCTACTCGTGTCATGGCTTGGAATTACGGAATCGTCATGTTATTAAACATGTCTTTTTTTTTTATTTCTTGATTTATTCTAAACTTCCATAGCTAATTCATTCATTCATTTCCAAGATTTGAATTTTTTATGGGTTCAGGATATTTGAAATACATCCCATGTGTCTCTAGATTTTAGAAAGTAGTTCAGGTTGCTCATTTGCAAAATTAAATGGTGTTTGCAACAAAACTAAATTTAACTAAATCATATCTCAGTCATTTAGAAGTTACAAACATGCTTCTGTTTGTAATATCCAGACACTTGGCGTTTTTGAAACCCCTATAATATGTAGGTCAATGTTTTTCACACACCCCGAGTCCTTTTCAGGATGATTTGGAAGAGGCTTGTTGTCCAATTAAACACAAAGGCTTTGATTTATGTTCTTTGTTTGCGGTGCAATGCTTGAAAATTTTAGAATTTTACATCAGATGGACGATATACACGACTCTCCAAAGATACCTCGATTTTCTCATAACAAACTTGTAGTGCTAAATTAGACATAATAATGGACCATGTTGCTATGGGAGAGTCCGAGATACATGAACACGACGACTCCCAATCATATAGTGGGAGAACCATGGCTCAATCACGTTTCCCAATTGGTTGCGGCTCTGTTTAATAAATCACATGTAACCTCTCCACAAAAGTACACCCAAAATCTATACACACATTCACATAATGCACAAAATCATTTTGAATCAAAAATCTTCATGATTATAACTGCATATGGAATTCCATATGCAGTTAAATATTGTACTTGGGCACCTCAGTACTTACAAAACGAAAAAGAAATTTGGTGATTCAACACATTACGAACCACTGATGGTGAGTTGGTTTACACTACCGCTGCGCATAAATCACAGATCCATGAGTTAAGCTTATCTACAAATACGACACAGCTAAGACAGAATGCCAGAGTCATAATCACTAAGGTTGAGCCATTTCACGATTCCACGAATTTTAATAACTAGTGATGTACGGAGATCCCACATATTGACAACCCAGCTTGGAAAGAACTGAAAATAATTATATCTGATATCTTCCCAGAACACGGGATTAGATAAGTATCTCGGGTCCTGTGGTCAAAACTTCATGTCATTGCAAAAGCCACAGATATGGATTAACCGCTGCGCGCTGTGCAAAATATTCATTCTCGACACGTATATCAAGATCAAGTGACCATCGCATACGCTCTAAGTTATGACTACTATTACTATCATACATCAAAGTAAGTACAAGTTAGTCACACGTCAATAGCGCCTTCAACTTGAACTTATCATATGGATTATAATACATATGTAATAGACGTACGAGTATAAAAACAAGTGATATTATGACAAATTTAAACTTAAGAAACACTTTTTTTACGTAGTCCAATACTCCAAATGTTCAATCAAGTGTACACAAGAAAAAGGACTCAACAAGCTGGGCCTGTCCCTCCGGAAATTTTTAAGCCCGTATTGAACTTATCCCATGCTGATGTGGGGTCGGGTTCTCTTTTCATCCTTTCCATTTTAACCATCTTTAAAGACGTCATTCTTTTCTCCATCAATCAATTTCTAAAATATCTATTTCTCTTTTAAATGCCGAAGAAAACATGTGAAATAGATGCGCCTAATAGTGTACCATTTGGTATTGCAGGCAGTAGGCACCATTCGAACTTGCTGTCCACAACTCACAACTTAAATTAGATCTTGGAACTTTGCTATTTTGGTTTTCTGTTATCTACCTTATAAAATAAGAAGAACATACGGTGAACTGACTCAAAGATAGGTATACCCACTTATATAGGTAAAAGATACAACTTGTACAGAAACCGGAGGTGCTCTAGTTCTCTTTTCATCCTTTCCATTTTAACCATCTTTAAAGACGTCATTCTTTTCTCCATGAATCAATTTCTAAATTCTCTATTTCTCTTTTAAATGCCGAAGAAAACATGTGAAATAGATGCGCCTAATAGTGTATCATTTAGTATAGCAGGCAGTAGGTACCATTTGAACTTGCTGTCCACAACTCACAACTTAAATTAGATCTTGGAACTTTGCTATTTTGGTTTTCTGTTATCTTCCTTATAAAATAAGAAGACTATACGGTGAACTGACTCAAAGATAGGTACCCACTTATTTAGGTACAAGATACAACTTGTACAGAAACCGGAGGTGCTCTGGACCCATAGATTGAATTTGGTAGATAAGAGCAGAGAATATCTCCATCATGCTGTGGAAGAATAAAGATACTTATCTCTTTTAATTATTTATTTACCAAAAAAATTAATGAAATATAAGTTTAAGTATTATAAAATAATAAAAAATCAAACTAAGCCGAGTATAAAAACAAGTGATATTATGACAAATTTAAACTTAAGAAACACTTTTTTTTACGTAGTCCAATACTCCAAATGTTCAATCAAGACAAGTGTACACACGAAAAGGACACAACAAGCTGGGCCTGTCCCTCCGGGAATTTTTTAGCCCGTATTTTAAGTCACTCATCCATTTATTGGCTTTTTTCGGCGTAGCTTAACACAGGTGACGCTAAAACCGGTCTTAAATTATCGACTGAAGTGTTCTCTGAAACTTTCTCGCTTTGAGTTCATAGGTCGTCGCGACAAATTTCAAGAACAGAGCTCATTTGTGTGAGAAAATGTAAAAAAAAAAAACATTTTTTTGGCTTTATGGTTTTCTGGACAAAACTTGCACCACCACTTTCGTGTTCCTGATAAAAAGACCTTTAATTTGATATATAGGTCGACCAAAGTCCTTCTATGGGGATGGGGACAGACAGACAGACGACACCGAAGCGAATACAATAGCCCGTCCACTAGACCTTTCGTGTTCCTGATAAAAAGACCTTTAATTTGATATATAGGTCGACCAAAGTCCTTCTATGGGGACAGACAGACAGACGACACCGAATAGCCCGTCCACTAGACCTTTTTTTTATTACTATCGTAATAATAAAGGAAGGACGGGCTAAAAATAGATACATATGTAAATACATAAAAAGGATTAGTTATTGCTGACATTGAAATCAGCTGAAAACCGGGCGGTCCGCCAGTTTCGTCATTTACTCAGAATCTGAAAATATGGGTGAAGTGTTTAGCGAGAAATATCTACTTAGTAATTGAACAACAAACACACCAACAACACCTCACTAGAGCTACAATATCAAGAGAGGCTGGCATAATTTCTGAGTTTCTTGTTGACTTTGCCTGGCATTTTGTTATACAATAGGTATTTACCATGCAGAGTGTGATTTTGTATTTGTATGCGCTAATTTATTTATCCTAATGGTTTGGAATTTCGCAGACTATCTTCACATTCTGTTCAAACAAAGATGTAGAATCTTTGGGATAGGATTTCCTTGGCGTCTAATTACATAAAATAGTGGACACAAGCAATTCCTCAACGAAGCCTTTCTTCAAATTATTTGAACTTTTCTCGTGAGAAAAATCAACACAATGTTTGCATTGTATTATGTTAATAATCTCCCCGATTCTGAGAACTAATGTGCGAACCAACACAAATGCTTTAATTTCGTTTATTTTTCTCGAGTGGTCAAGTGATTTATTCGGACTGGCCTGGCTCTCTTCCGTTTTAGAATGTACCTAATTGTTTTGGTCTTTTGGTTGAGCCATTTGTTACCTAGAAGGCAAAGCTATATCAGCAAGAAAAATATCGTTGAAAATAATGAAATCATCCATGTATGTTATCCCTTACTAAGGTACGGTGAAAATAGTTGATTCATACTTATAACTTATAACACACTATCACATCATATGTAAAATGTATCACATCATATGTAAAATGTACCTAATATACTACATGCCATTATGTTATGGGATCAATAATGTAATTCTCAGTTTTGGCGCTATGTACCGCTGTCAGCTGATTTAGCTCTATAATGTATGCTTCTAACATCTCTTGCTCTGTGCTCGTTATGTGTGGTACTAAAGTCTCTGCTACATCTTTCTTCTTCAACCAGTTTTGCCTTGTCCTTGATCGTCATTATTGCTATTGAGTCTTATCTTCGTAAGTTGTACATCTGAAGTCATCTGACATCTGAACCAAGACGTATCCGATCCACCAAAATGTGTGGTTTGAGATTCGTAGAAGCTTAACTCATCCTTTAGGGCTGTCTAGCCCCTACACCTAAGCCTCATATTGGACTTTTTTTGTGTGGTTTACAAGTTTGGGACTTTATTTCCAGCATTTTCTACCAGGTAGGTATGCATATAGTGCTGACGACTTCGAGAATTCACAGCAACATAAGTAAAATTTTCGATACAAGTTTTAGCCTTACACAATCAAAGTAGCTTTATTTGAGGGCGAATTGACTTTTGAATCCTTTGATATATGTGTTGGTTGGCTTTAGAGATATTGAGCAAAACTTGAAAGTTCAACTTTATTGAGCTAGATAGGTACCACGTTTCTTCATTGCGCTCAAATGTTATAGTTATTCCTCGAGCGTTGCATACCTATATTAAAGGTGTCAACCTCGGCAGCCTAGAGTCGTAGCTCAGGATTACAATTATTTAGAAAATAAAAAAGTTTCTCGATGTGTTAGAAATACAATAAAGTGAATTAAAACTCCTAACTGAACGAGATACGGTCACTATTTACGAGGGCATACAGAAGTGCATTGTTATTCACCGTGTGCTCGAGAAGTTCTGTTTAAATTTTGTGCCCATCTCTCAAGCTCAGACCCTCGGAACGTGTGGCTGAGAAATCATCCGATGCCAAATACAGTGATACAGAATATTCATTATCCCATGAAAAGAATGGGCTTCAAATTTCAATTTAGAATGGAAAAATGGGCTTCGGTCACTCTGTGAGAAAGATGAGTTTACTCCTGAAGAAAATGAAAAAACTTTTCCAATAATTTTTAACCCAGATAAGTCTAGTGTCCTATATATAGGACACCCGAGATGCTTACAGTTTTGGATTTTTTCAATTAAATGTACACCACTGATCGTATTTTAGTTGAAACAGTAAGAAAGTAAACATGTTGATGTATGTGTATTGACAATAGAAATCATGCTAGTTGCATCCATGCGTTGCTGATAACAGTTCTCTTCTGATGTATTCTGACTAAACGATGTTCCTGTGACAGGTGTAAATCTTTCGAAATAACGTGCCAATATTTTCAACCAAGGAGCAGCTTAGAAAATTATCATAAATAAATATAAATACCTATGGCTATATCGGTATATTCTAAATGTCGTGTTGAAAATGGAAATCCCGTGATAACGAGTCACAATAATTAAATTGTGTTTTAATTATTAAAAGAATTAAAATAAATTATATTATTTTGTCATTGAAATCTTTACATAACCAAAATATAATCTTACCAAGGCTTTACGTAATTATGAGCGTAATGTTGTGCCTTGATGCAGCCTTTTCTCCACTGGCGTTAGTAACAATAAAACATAATCTTACCAAGGCTTTACGTAATTATGAGCGTAATGTTGTGCCTTGATGCAGCCTTTTCTCCACTGGCGTTAGTAACAATACTTACTTTTTCCTTTGACAAATTCGGACGCCTTGTCGGCACCCGCTCCCGAGTTGGAAAGGAAGGACCCTTTCGGATGATTGGTCCGCGCCTGGGCTCCCCTCCCGGCTATCAGACACAGGCAAGCTACGCCGAGCCAAAGTCCGGTCCACATGATTATGACAACACCAGGGATGGCGCATCCTGCATGTTACAATAAGGGGGAAGGGGAGTCGAACCGAGTTTTACCGGAAATAAGGGATTTGGAATTTACCTAACAAAGTCGAACCAGAGGGTTTTTATATTCGAGTGATTACTGACCGAAAGAGAAAAGAATCGATCGAATTATTCAATTTGTCAATTTGGGAGTTAAAATTATATTTCAAAGACTAGAGTAGTGTTGATTTTATTTATAAATAATTGAATATTTGTTTAAATAATTTATTGCTTTATCAAATTGGTTTATTAAATAAAAATAAATTACTAAAATGGAATACTATAAACTTAATATGACACTTGTTATCACAAAATTTAAGGATCTAGATCTAGCTTAAATAAAATTTATTGATTATAAAATAAGATACGTGGATACATTTAATTTAAATTTGATAATTTGCTCCCATTAAGCTAACTTATTTATGAATTGAATCTGCTGAAGCGTTATCCAAAAGTATTTCTTAGTTAAATTCTCTTATAACCAACGTGTAACCTTAAAGTTCTCATTCTCAAGAGATTTGGAACGTGTTTGAATCGCAACGGATGCTTCATAATGTAGACACGAGCGGGAAACGAACCAATGCACTACTGATTATATTTACCTGTGAACAGAACAAAACAGATAGATAAAGTTAGTAATGTTGTTGAGATCAGTGCAGGACAAATAAAATTTGGTTATTATAAAATAAGATACGTGGATACATTTAATTTAAATTTGATAATTTGCTCCCATTAAGCTAACTTATTTATGAATTGAATCTGCTGAAGCGTTATCCAAAAGTATTTCTTAGTTAAATTCTCTTATAACCAACGTGTAACCTTAAAGTTCTCATTCTCAAGAGATTTGGAACGTGTTTGAATCGCAACGGATGCTTCATAATGTAGACACGAGCGGGAAACGAACCAATGCACTACTGATTATATTTACCTGTGAACAGAACAAAACAGATAGATAAAGTTAGTAATGTTGTTGAGATCAGTGCAGGACGGTAGATTTTAAAATTTTCCTGGAGAGAGCCAAACTTGTTTCTCATATTTTGAACTTGATCTTGGGGATTTTTTATCAACTTTGGCGATAAAACCAGAAACTTTTGGCATGGGCAGATAGATAAAGTTAGTAATGTTGTTGAGATCAGTGCAGGACGGTAGATTTGAAAATTTTCCTGGAGAGAGCCAAACTTGTTTCTCATATTTTGAACTTGATCTTGGAGAATTTTTATCAACTTTGGCGATAAAACCAGAAACTTTTGGCATGGAAAGCAATCAACTCAATGCCAAGCTAGCAACCAGATTATATTCGATATGGTCTGCAGGTGATCACCTTTCTGCATTTATCTTGAAAAGTTCCAATAATTACGTACTTGACCAACCAGCCCGCTAGTTACATTGGCATGGGAAGCAATCAACTCAATGCCAAGCTAGCAACCAGATTATATTCGATATGGTCTGCAGGTGATCACCTATCTGCGTTTATCTTGAAAAGTTCCAATAATTACGTACTTGACCAACCAGCCCGCTAGTTACCAAAAATGAAGACAAATCAGGTGTGTTGATTCCTTATCACAGAATGTCCCCAGGATTAGACATTGATTGAAAACATGAAGATGAAGACTGCTCGAGTCGGTCGAAATAAAAACCTTCAAATTGAGTTCAAATGAATCTTCTTTTTCTGACAGACAAATTAAGATTCGGATGTCGAACTTGACTTGGGAATGGAGAAACAAAACACTGCACCGGCTAATGGGTTTTGTCTTCCTTAGTGAAATCCCTTCTCATAAACCTCTCCCCTGGGCTAGTTACCGTCAGTAATTTTAATTATTAACATCAGCCATACACGCGCAAGGTGTGAAAATTGAAAACGCTCAATAAATTATTTATATTATTACGTACAATATTTATATCAATAAATAAAATTATCATAAATATATGCTTGGTTATTGCTTTTTTCCTCCGTCATGGCCTCATGCTCTCTGCAGTCAAAAGGGGCCGTCTGCAAAAGCCTCGTTTCACTGATTAATAATGGTCGGTTAATTCAATGAACATGAAGGAATAATCATAAAACTGATCAAGTGTCCATCCAATCTTCAATTCCAGCAGTATGGACGGACACTAATCGACATCATAAACCCATCTTTAAACTGGACTGCTATGTATTTCTGAGCTTCAAGTCATCATAATTTCCAATTTTCATCAAAATCGCAGACAAAAAGTGTACCGGGCTTATCTGGGTTTGGTCTGTTCGTAAGCAATGATTAATTAGTTGTCCCCAAACTTAATGGACACACTGTACCACATCTGCATCTGTATCTGTAACTAACAATAACATCTAGTCTTGTTCTTAATCTCTAAACTTGTTACCTCGTGTGTTGTTTCTAATAAGCGTCACCTCTACTTCTCTGCCTATCTGTGCGACTGCCTCGTTTCACTGATTAATAATGGTCGGTTAATTCAATGAACATGAAGGAATAATCATAAAACTGACCAAGTGTCCAATCTTCAATTCCAGCAGTATGGACGGACACTAATCGACATCATAAAACCATCTTTAAACTGGGAAGATTTAAAAGTTCCTATGGTGCAACGCGCGACCAACAGTTCAATATTGCACCTCTCGCCTCGTTTCACTGATTAATAATGGTCGGTTAATTCAATGAACATGAAGGAATAATCATAAAACTGACCAAGTGTCCAATCTTCAATTTCAGCAGTATCGACGGAAACTAATCGACATCATGAACCCATCTTTAAACTGGGAAGATTTAAAAGTTCCTATGGTGCAACGCGCGACCAACAGTTCAATATTGCACCTCTATTGTAGTCCAAGTCCAGCTAGTAGTGTTGAGACAAACAGAAAACGCATGGGAGGAAAAGAAAGAAGCGGTAAGTTAAACACTTACAATTACCGAGTGATAAAGATTATTGACGTAACCTGAATCATAAACGAGGAAATATTTTACATAGTAAACTTTACACACGGGCTTTTATAAATCCCGCCGAGCATATTTTTCAACCTAGAAATTTATTAATTGAAAACACTTAGGTAGTCAAGTCAAGCACGGGAGGTGTAAAGCGAAGGGTCTTCACGGGTGACAGGCAACGCGCCGAGATGTCCAGGAGTCCAGGCAAATGAACTTTACATTACACCAACTGGTGAAACGTCTACGCCTAAACAGTGCCGTCGGCAAGGTGGTGCATCAACTTTAACTGACCAATGGAGTGAGAGTGACTTTGAAACTAATCGCTGTAAAAGCAAAAGCCTCAAAAGTCAAAAGAGACTCAAAAGTCAAAAAGAGTCAAAAGAGTATCAGGGGTACAATATTAAACACATACCAGTATTGAGTTCTTACGACTTACACCATACTGTCTTACCCCAAGCTTACACTGCGCTGGTTCACACTGTAGTTAACAATCACTATGATTATTTTCTCCAAGTTGTAGGCTGCCGATATACCTACTTTTAATATCTTTCTGATGTTATAATTTTAACAAGTTTCCAAAATATTTTACCTCTTCGTAGCAGTGATTGAGATTTTGTAAATCCAGGTTGCTCATCTCATCACGGTCATTTCATGTCAAATCCCTCGTTTTCCATAAACAGGAGTGACATCATGTGAAAGTCTTTACAATACTAATTTCGACTGTCATTGATGTGCAACTTGTTGGCATCAGAGTTACATAAATGTTCTTCTATCTTCGAGCAAAGGCTTAAATGTTCTTCTATCAATCCAGTTATATCCTGCTATGTGAACGTCAATAAATAATCAATTTTTTAATATCTTTCTGATCTTCTGATGTTATAATTTTAACAAGTTTCCAAAATATTTTACCTCTTCGTAGCAGTGATTGAGATTTTGTAAATCCAGTTTGCTCTCATCTCATCACGGTCATTTCATGTCAAATCCCTCGTTTTCCATAAACAGGAGTGACAGTGACATCATGTGAAAGTCTTTACAATACTAATTTCGACTGTCATTGATGTGCAACTTGTTGGCATCAGAGTTACATAAATGTTCTTCTATCTTCGAGCAAAGGCATCCAGTTATATCCTGCTATGTGAACGTCAATAAATAATCAATGTACATAATTATGACAATAAGAACACTGTATGACAATGTGGTATTTCAAAAGTCGTCAAATAAAAGACATTCTCTCCAAAATGGTTAATTTCATAACTTTACATTTATCTCGAGATCAAAGTTTTCAAAGAATCAGAAACGGAGTCCAAAGATCAAGTTGCATTGGATCCAGGTGTTTGGAACGCGATAGGTATTGGCGCTTTGTGGTCTCCTCTATGATCATAATCATAATTTCAAAAACAAGTCCATATTATACAGTATGCCCCAAAAGTAGACAAATAAAATTGGTGTCTATCTACTATCCCAAAACGCAGAAAATGGAAAATCATAGCTACCAAGTTATTCTACCAAAAAAAATTTGATACGTCATACTTTGGGATGAAAAAGTCTCAGAATTGAACAATTATTCATTTCTTAATGAACGAAGTTATGAAGGCTTTAGGGGCATGCTGTAAAAGGCTGGACAGAGACTTTAGAAACATACTGTATCTCTAATAGACACTTACCTCCTCAGCCATTAATTACACTTGATATTAATAAATAGGAAAAGATCCAGTGCGCACATCGTGCATAGGTCATAGCGTCACTGGCATGATTGGAGAGAAGTTAGCCTGGCGTGGGAAAACTAAATCACTCTGAAGAGGAAACTTACAGTGGTAAAAAGACAATTGCCAGTTTACAGGTTTGGTAAATGAAGGAAAAAATCACTAATGTAGAAATAGTAGAGTGGTATAGATTTCATAAAAGTCGATAGGCGACGGGAGGGTGAATCTTTCAACCCTCTCAGAGAAAGAAAGCACCGCTGATATTGTCACAATTGCCAGTTTACAGGTTTGGTAAATGAAGGAAAAAATCACTAATGTAGAAATAGTAGAGGGGTATAGATTTCATAAAAGTCGATAGGCGACGGGACTGAAAGATTTACCCTCTCAGAGAAAGAAAGCACCGCTAATATTGTCATACTTGGAAATCACATACAATTGCCAGTTTACAGGTTTGGTAAATGAAGGAAAAAATCACTAATGTAGAAATAGTAGAGGGGTATAGATTTCATAAAAGTCGATGGGCGACGGGACTGAAAGATTCACCCTCTCAGAGAAAGAAAGCACCGCTGATATTGTGATACTTGGAAATCACACCAGGAACAAATTCAGAGTGAAAGGGTTGTCCTAACGAGTTAGGTTAGTTATTCCTCCAGTGCAGCACTGGTCGTGTTCTATGACAAAGACAGAAGAGATGCAGATTTCGTTTTCTGTCCTTTCTTATTGTTCGCTAAAACAATGTGTTCTGAGTTGTCTCTTGTCCTGATAATTATGTTTGCTAGCGATGCGATGTGGTAAATAGAGAAGAGGGTTAAGAATTGCTAAAGACGTCCCTATTGGTTATACTTTGCCGGTCTAGTTGAATGCCCGCCTGATTATAGATTTATAATAATAAGGAATGTGCCGCATTACCATCCTATCTATTTACGAATATCTTTGGTTAGCATAATCACACCAAGTATTATTAATTTTATTTACACAACATCTATAACATTCTAGTTAATGTCTGAGCACACCTACGAGTACATCCTACAAAACCTCAAAACCATGTGAAGAAAACTCAAATTTAAATAGGTTGTTTCATATTAAATTACCAGCACCTATCGCTAGATTAATAATGATCATAATTTTGGTGATTATACCCAGAAATAGTCGAAAACCATGTGAAGAAAACTCAAATTTAAATAGGTTGTTTCATATTAAATTACCAGCACCTATCGCTAGATTAATAATGATCATAATTTCGGTGATTATACCCAGAAATAGTCGGATTTGTTGGTTTTCGAAAACGACTGTAGCAATCAATTTTAACGATTTTGATCCGAATCATTTGCCTATTTTGGAACCAGGCGAAAAGATTTGAGTGGTACAGTCTCTTCTTAAAATAATGGACAAAGTGAAAGACATGTTTTCTATGATGGTCTCTAGCCTTAATAAAGATAACTAATCCAATCAAATGGACATTTTAATGTAAGTTGATCCGAATCATTTGCCTATTTTGGAACCAGGCGAAAAGATTTGAGTGGTACAGTCTCTTCTTAAAATAATGGACAAAGTGAAAGAGATGTTTTCTATGATGGTCTCTAGCCTTAATAAAGATAAGTAATCCAATCAAATGGACATTTTAATGTAAGCTATAATCGTAAACATATCATGTTATACTTAGTCTCTTCTTAAAATAATGGACAAAGTGAAAGACATGTTTTCTATGATGGTCTCTAGCCTTAATAAAGATAACTAATCCAATCAAATAGACATTTTAATGTAAGCTATAATCTATAATCGTAAACATATCATGTTATACTCGTATTCTTAACTCTAAGCTGTGATAATTTTTCCTTGTTTTAAGTCCAATATATTGCTACAGATATTATGGGTCTGTGATGACCTGCGACTCTAGTCAATCAATTTGGATAATGGTTCTTTCAAAGTGATGCCATTTATGCCTTCTCATCTGCTCGAAATAAACTTAGAGATACAGAAATGACATGGTTGTTAACTGATAAAATATTAAATGTTCTAATAAAAGGGTCTAAATATTCCAATTAAAGCTTGGGAAAATAGCGTCTACTTGGAATCAAACAGACAGAGATGGGTCTGTGATGACCTGCGACTCTAGTCAATCAATTTGGATAATGGTTCTTTCAAAGTGATGCCATTTATGCCTTCTCATCTGCTCAAAATAAACTTAGAGATACAGGAATGACATGGTTGTTAACTGATAAAAATATTAAATGTTCTAATAAAAGGGTCTAAATATTCCAATTAAAGCTTGAGAAAATAGCGTTGTCTAAAGAGAAATGTATCATCAGTAGCTGTTAGCTGAAGACTACTTGGAATCAAACAGACAGACTTTGCATATAGAAACCCAGGTATAGAAAACTTTACTTGGGTTCAACTTGATTAATTTCCGACATCAGAACATTGGATGAAGCATTGGAATTAAAAAGAGGTGTGATAAGCATCAGATAATTTAAAGAATAAAAGAATGCACCGACAAAGTAATTAACTAAACGAAAAAAAAAGGAGCAAAAATATAATTCTTTTCCTTATCAAATATTTGAAGATATGGAGAGAATAGACGTGAAGAGATCCTTGCTGGTGAGCACAAAACTTCCAGAAAAAAACGTAATGGGAACGTGTTATTAAGTTTTTATTTATCAGCTGGAGTTGAGTCTTGATCTTCGTACCGAAACAGAGAGAAATGTGTAGTACTTGGCCACCTCAGTACTTACAAAACGAAAAAGAAATTTGGTGATTCAACACATTACGAACCACTGATGGTGAGTTGGTTTACACTACCGCTGCACGCTGTGCAAAATATTCATTCTCGACACGTATATCAAGATCAAGTGACCATCGCATACGCTCTAAGTTATGACTACTATCATACATCAAAGTAAGTACAAGTTAGTCACACGTCAATAGCGCCTTCAACTTGAACTTATCCCATGCTGATGTGGGGTCGGGTTCTCTTTTCATCCTTTCCATTTTAACCATCTTTAAAGACGTCATTCTTTTCTCCATGAATCAATTTCTAAATTCTCTATTTCTCTTAAATGCCGAAGAAAACATGTGAAATAGATGCGCCTAATAGTGTACCATTTAGTATTGCAGGATTTGCAGGCAGTAGGCACCATTTGAACTTGCTGTCCACAACTCACTTTGAATTAGATCTTGGAACTTTGCTATTTTGGTTTTTTCTGTTTATCTACCTTATAAAATAAGAAGAATATACGGTGAACTGACTCAAAGATATGTAGGTACCCACTTATATTAGGTACAAGATACAACTTGTACAGAAACCGGAGGTGCTCTGGACCCATGTAAGATTGAATTTGGTAGATAAGAGCAGAGAATATCTCCATCATGTTGTGGAAGAATAAAGATACTTATCTCTTTTAATTATTTATTTACCAAAAACATTAATGAAATATGTTATAAAATAATAAAAAATCAAACTAAGCCAAACCATGGAGGTGATCTAGTGATCTTGGCGCTGAAGTTCAGAATATCAGAGAGTCGGCTGGTGTCATGACTTCATAAGTTCGAGACTATTACCTGGCAATCTTCCTGGCATTTTATCAAACAAAACTTCAGTCTTCAAGTTCAAGAGCCGTCTGAACTGTGGGTTTTCACATGAACTAACCTTAATGTGTATACTAGTTCGAGTTTGAAAAACAATGCTTTTCTAAATACTTCACACGACGCTCCACAATCTCGTCTTCGGGCAATGTGTTATTGATTTTTTTTTTTCTTTTTTTATGAAACATTTGAACTACTCTGATCTTCTAGTGTCGTGAGTCCTCGACGATGTAGAATTCTGTGAAGATCGTGATGGGAGATTTGGTTCCCAAGATATTAGGAGCTGTAGACAATGTTAATATGGCGAGCTGTGGAGTATGAGTGTGTATTTTTCCTCAACTTTAGTCTGAGAGGAGTACACAGTACGAATCTTGCACCCTCATATTTTGAACTTGATCTTGGATAATTTTTATCAACTTTGGCGATAAAACCAGAAACTTTTGGCATGGAAAGCAATCAACTCAATGCCAAGCTAGCAACCAGATTATATTCGATATGGTCTGCAGGTGATCACCTATCTGCGTTTATCTTGAAAAGTTCCAATAATTACGTACTTGACCAACCAGCCCGCTAGTTACCGTCAGTAAGTTTAATTATTAACATCAGCCATACACGCGCAAGGTGTGAAAATTGAAAACGCTCAATAAATTATTTATATTATTACGTACAATATTTATATCAATAAATAAAATTATCATAAATATATGCTTGGTTATTGCTTTTTTCCTCCGTCATGGCCTCATGCTCTCTGCAGTCAAAAGGGGCCGTCTGCAAAAGCCTCGTTTCACTGATTAATAATGGTCGGTTAATTCAATGAACATGAAGGAATAATCATAAAACTGATCAAGTGTCCATCCAATCTTCAATTCCAGCAGTATGGACGGACACTAATCGACATCATAAACCCATCTTTAAACTGGAAAGATTTAAAAGTTCCTATGGTGCAACGCGCGACCAACAGTTCAATATTGCACCTCTCTACTGAGTTTCTTTTACATAGTAAACTTTACACACGGGCTTTTATAAATCCCGCCGAGCATATTTTTCAACCTAGAAATTTATTAATTGAAAAGCACGGGAGGTGTAAAGCGAAGGGTCTTCACGGGTGACAGGCAACGCGCCGAGATGTCCAGGCAAATGAACTTTACATTACACCAACTGGTGAAACGTCTACGCCTAAACAGTGCCGTCGGAAAGGTGGTGCAACTTTAACTGACCAATGGAGTGAGAGTGACTTTGAAACTAATCGCTGTAAAAGCAAAAGCCTCAAAAGTCAAAAGAGACAGTATCAGGGGTACAATATCCACAAAAGTACACCCAAAATCTATACACACATTCACATAATGCACAAAATCATTTTGAATCAAAAATCTTCATGATTTTCTGAGTGCATAACTGCATATGTAAATGCAGTTAAATATCGTACTTGGCCACCTCAGTACTTACAAAACGAAAAAGAAATTTGGTGATTCAACACATTACGAACCACTGATGGTGAGTTGGTTTACACTACCGCTGCACGCTGTGCAAAATATTCATTCTCGACACGTATATCAAGATCAAGTGACCATCGCATACGCTCTAAGTTATGACTACTATCATACATCAAAGTAAGTACAAGTTAGTCACACGTCAGTAGCGCCTTCAACTTGAACTTATCCCATGCTGATGTGGGGTCGGGTTCTCTTTTCATCCTTTCCATTTTAACCATCTTTAAAGACGTCATTCTTTTCTCCATGAATCAATTTCTAAATTCTCTATTTCTCTTTTAAATGCCGAAGAAAACATGTGAAATAGATGCGCCTAATAGTGTATCATTTAGTATAGCAGGCAGTAGGTACCATTTGAACTTGCTGTCCACAACTCACAACTTAAATTAGATCTTGGAACTTTGCTATTTTGGTTTTCTGTTATCTTCCTTATAAAATAAGAAGACTATACGGTGAACTGACTCAAAGATAGGTACCCACTTATTTAGGTACAAGATACAACTTGTACAGAAACCGGAGGTGCTCTGGACCCATGTAAGATTGAATTTGGTAGATAAGAGCAGAGAATATCTCCATCATGTTGTGGAAGAATAAAGATACTTATCTCTTTTAATTATTTATTTACCAAAAAAATTAATGAAATATAAGTATTATAAAATAATAAAAAATCAAACTAAGCCAAACCATGGAGGTGATCTAGTGATCTCAGCGCTGGAGTTCAGAATATCAGAGAGTCGGCTGGTGTCATGACTTCATGGTTCATGAGGAGTTCGAGACTATTACCTGGCAATTCTGGCATTTTATCAAACAAAACTTGAGTCTTCAAGTTCAAGAGCCGTCTGAACTGTGGGTTTTCACATGAACTAACCTTTAATGTGTATACTGATTCACCGAGCATTTTGCAGTAGCTAAGTAGATTCTATTTAAATTAACTTTATTTCGATTATAATTAGGTCTTCTTTATCTGATTCACCGAGCATTTTGCAGTAGCTAAGTAGATTCTATTTAAATTAACTTTATTTCGATTATAATTAGGTCTTCACCTTGTTTAGACTGCGGGAGTAAAGGGACTTTTCAGTCTCATTCTGGCAGGATAAACAAGGTATATTCTATTCTATTCTATTCTATAAATACCTATGGCTATATCGGTATATTCTAAATGTCGTGTTGAAAATGGAAATTCCGTGATAACGAGTCACAATAATTAAATTGTGTTTTAATTATTAAAAGAATTAAATTATACTATTATTCCTATATTTTCAGATGCAATATGCATTATGCATATTAGCCATCTACATCTGTGTGTTATTGTGAAGACCATTAGGTATAAGGTATACCTACGATGATTATGAACTTACCACGGTACTTGGTATTGTTACCATTGCTAACTCACTGTACAAGCCAACTTTATCTGATTCACCGAGCATTTTGCAGTAGCTAAGTAGATTCTATTTAAATTAACTTTATTTCGATTATAATTAGGTCTTCTTTTTTTTATACTTTGTCTCGGTTCTTCGGTTTGGTCGGGGGTGGTGCAACTTTAACTGACCAATGGAGTGAGAGTGACTTTGAAACTAATCGCTGTAAAAGCAAAAGCCTCAAAAGTCAAAAGAGACAGTATCAGGGGTACAATACAACTTTAACTGACCAATGGAGTGAGAGTGACTTTGAAACTAATCGCTGTAAAAGCAAAAGCCTCAAAAGTCAAAAGAGACTCAAAAGGAGTCCAAAAGAGTATCAGGGGTACAATATTAAACACATACCAGTATTGGAAATTCGTTTTTCAAAAAATCCCCTTTATGTAACCTCTCCACAAAAGTACACCCAAAATCTATACACACATTCACATAATGCACAAAATCATTTTGAATCAAAAATCTTCATGATTTTCTGAGTGCATAACTGCATATGTAAATGCAGTTAAATATCGTACTTGGCTTTGGTCGGATTATATATTTGAAATTCTTCATTGTGCTCTGTAGTTCGTGACCATATTAATTAGTGCGCCAAGTTATCTACGAGTTTTAATTATCTTCAGTAAACGTTGTGCTCTGGCTAGTGTGCTCGTCAAGTTCAATATACCTTTGTATACCGGGTCACGGGTCAGTAGTACCTCTACCTCATGCTCATGCATCATTTTCAAGTACAACATTTCATAAATTCGTATGTAACTGACGGTCGAGTTCCAAGGATATACGTTTTCGCGTCTTTCCTATATCATTTCCTTCCATGCAGTAAACGTTGTGCTCTGGCTAGTGTGCTCGTCAAGTTCAATATACCTTTGTATACCGGGTCACGGGTCAGTAGTACCTCTACCTCACGCTCATGCATCATTTTCAAGTACAACATTTCATAAATTCGTATGTAACTGACGGTCAAGTTGCAAGCATATACGTTTTCGCGTCTTTCCTATATCATTTCCTTCAATAAAGGAATGTGTTCCTTCCCGGGATAAAAGTGACTATGTAATCCTGTATTTCAACTATGAAGTCATTGTTGTTAAGTTCTCTTGAACATTTTAAAACAATTGAAGAACCGCTGCGCGCTGTGCAAAATATTCATTCTCGACACGGATATCAAGATCAAGTGACCATCGCATACGCTCTAAGTTATGACAAAGTGCCTATGTAATCCTGTATTTCAACTATGAAGTCATTGTTGTTAAGTTCTCTTGAACATTTTAAAACAATTGAAGATTTTTTTTTCGTTCTATAAAATTTATAATTAAAATCATTGCAGTGGAGCTTTGAGCTTGGAACTAGTCTTGTCTTGTAAAATTAATACTCCAAGGATTAGAATAAACAACGCCCCTTTTATTATCATTATTACTATTTTTACATGTCAGTAAAATTAACAAAGCGTATAATGAAAAAAGGCGTGTTTCAGCTTCAGCTTCGGATGGTTTTGTGTTGTTTACAACTGTTGCAATTCCATCACCGATTTGTTTTGTCAAAATGAATAACTCGTATGCCGTATGCACAATTCTGTGGCAGTCTGATCTGGAAACAACCGAGATGTCTTCAGGTGAACCGAATGCAATTCTATTTCTAAGCACAGCATGGTGTTTGTTGAACAAGATTTTTATTTTCCAATTACTTATGTGTAATTCATGCAGGGGAACTACGAAAAAATTGGTTGCAGCATTCACGAATTCCAGTCTGCCTTGAACATTTCCTCCATGCAGACGTTGGAATTTGCTTAAAAAATTCCAACGAAATGAACACGAAAACCCTGCCCAACTCCAGTGATCTGAAAGTTCTCAAAATCAATTTCAAATATCATATTCAACCGCCCCAAAGGCTTCTTGGAGAGCCAAACGTACATTAAATTTTATGATGCCAGAGATAGTGTTCATGGTTCAGTTTACTTCATTGGCAGTTGTTTCTGATGAGTATCTTCTGTTCTGATGTATACTCATGTGATCTTTTCTTCTTAACCCTGAATTGTTCCTTTTCCTGTTCATCAGCCCCTTTTCTGATGATAAATTACTAATGCATGTTGACGAAAGCTGTTTTTCGGCAGCAACACACATTATCAAAGTTGACCCCTTTCCCTGTCGCGTATAATATCTCTAGTAGCGCGGTCAAACTTTCTTGACTTGGCGGGGCGGAGCGCTACCGCGCTCCTTAATAACATCTAGTCTTGTTCATAATCTCTAAACTTGTTACCTCGTGTGTTGTTTCTAATAAGCGTCACCTCTACTTCTCTGCCTATCTGTGCGACTGCTTATAATAAATAGCATTGTAGTCCAAGTCCAGCTAGTAGTGTTGAGACAAACAGAAAACGCATGGGAGGAAAAGAAAGAAGCGGTAAGTTAAACACTTACAATAACCGAGTGATAAAGATTATCCCAGCTAGTAGTGTTGAGACAAACAGAAAACGCATGGGAGGAAAAGAAAGAAGCGGTAAGTTAAACACTTACAATAACCGAGTGATAATGATTATTGACGTAACCTGAATTATAAACGAGGAAATATCCTCGAATCCCTGATATAACTAAGTTTAATTTATCCACCCACTCCTAGACCCCATTATGTAGAATTGGGCTGGTTTTTGGTGAAGGGCTTTGATTTTCTCAAGTGGTAGTTCTCATAGAGGTGACAGAGTCGATTTGCACTTTACCCTATTATTCCTATAACTAAGTTTAATTTATCCACCCACTCCTAGACCCCATTATGTAGAATTGGGCTGGTTTTTGGTGAAGGGCTTTGATTTTCTCAAATGGTAGTTCTCATAGAGGTGACAGAGTCGATTTGCACTTTACACTTTATATTTTCAGATGCAATATGCATTATGCATATTAGCCATCTACACCTGTGTGTTATTGTGAAGACCATTAGGTATAAGGTATACCTATGGGGGGTGAGGTACAAACATATTTTATACCCACCTAGTTAGGTACCTATGTTACAACCTGCCTCTGCACTACACAGTCAATATACCTAGGTACATTTTATTTTCAAATATTTTGATACATAATATTGGAAAAGGAATATGGAGAGTCAGTCCAGCACTGAGCAGATTCTTGGGAACGATCTTCTTTGTCTGAATTTCTCTACTGCTGGGTACCTACTTTGTGCTGGTTCAAAGTTCACAATTCAAGACGATGCGATTTTGAAGGCCTTGTGGAAGGACTCTGGACTAGAACTCTGGAAACTACCATATTGAAGAAACTCCAATTGTTGACCCTTGGATCATAATTTTATAATCCTCCACGCTAAATACTTTTCGACCTATAAAAATCTTATAGGTTTTAAACATTTTATTTTTAAATTCAATTTTTGCCTTCTAATATGAAAACTGCCCGAGGCCAATACACCATACTAGAGTTTATCAGATGCAAACATCAGCCTCAACCAAGCTCGCTTCGACTCCAAGTATGTTAACCATTTGAAATATTTCCTATACTCGTTCTCTCCATGCAAAAGTTGAAATTTATAACTGAAAATGATTAGGAAGCGGTTTTATAGAATGTATATGAGAATTTGTAGACCAACTTTATTCTCCAGCGCATCAGGAATGTACCAAAAATGTGCACACTGGCGTCACTAGTAAACGAGTTTGAAAAACAATGCTTTTCTAAATACTTCACACGACGCTCCACAATCTCGTCTTCGGGCAATGTGTTATTGATTTTTTTTTTTTAAATAAACCATTTGAACTACTCTGATCTTCTAGTGTCGTGAGTCCTCGACGATGTAGAATTCTGTGAAGATCGTGATGGGAGATTTGGTTCCCAAGATATTAGGAACTGTAGACAATGTTATGGCGATGCTGTGGAGTATGAGTGTGTATTTTTCCTCAACTTCAGTCTGAGAGGAGTACACAGTACGAATCTTGCACTATGAATATGACAGGAGTGTTATGTGGAAAGTAAGTTATACATCTGAAGTCATCTGACAGCTTAACTCATCCTTTAGGGCTGTCTAGCCCCTACACCTAAGCCTCAGATTGGGCTTTTTTTGTGTGGTTTACAAGTTTGGGACTTTATTTCCAGCATTTTCTACCAGGTAGGTATGCATAATTATATTGCTGACGACTTCGAGAATTCACAGCAACATAAGTAAAATTTTCGATACAAGTTTTAGCCTTACACAATCAAAGTAGCTTTATTTGAGGGCGAATTGACTTGGGTAAGCTTTTGAATCCTTTGATATACGTGTTGGTTGGCTTTAGAGATATTGAGCAAAACTTGAAAGTTCAACTTTATTGAGCTAGATAGGTACCACGTTTCTTCATTGCGCTCAAATGTTATAGTTATTCCTCGAGCGTTGCATGCCTATATTAAAGGTGTCAACCTCGGCAGCCTAGACTCGTAGCTCAGGATTATAATTATTTAGAAAATAAAAAGGTTTCTCGATGTGTTGGAAATACAATAAAGTGAATTAAAACTCCTAACTGAACGAGATACGGTCACTATTTACGAGGGCATATAGAAGTGCATTGTTATTCACCGTGTGCTCGAGAAGTTCTGTTTAAATTTTGTGCCCATCTCTCAAGCTGACCATCGGAACGTGTGGCTGAAAAATCATCCGATGCCTGATACAGTGATACAGAATATTCATTATCCCATTATTATCCCATGAAGAGAATGGACTTCAAATTTCAATTTAGAATGGATAAATGGGCTTCGGTCACTCTGTGAGAAAGATGCTGAAGTTTACTCCTGAAGAAAATGAATAAACTTTTCCAATAATTTTGAAAGGAAATGGTCTGTTCGTAAGCAATGATTAATTAGTTGTCCCCAATCTTAATGGACACACTGTGCCACATCTGCATCTGTATCTGTAAGTCTGTGAAACTCCTAACTGAACGAGATACGGTCACTATTTACGAGGGCATACAGAAGTGCATTGTTATTCACCGTGTGCTCGAGAAGTTCTGTTCAAATCTTGTGTCCACCGCTCGAGCTCGGACCCTTGGAACGTGTGTGGCTGAAAAATGGGTGCAATAGTCCTACATACTGGACTCCGCTCGCAGGAATTTCGTCAGGAAAGACTCCCCTTTCAATGTAATGTGGCTAAAAATCATAAGAACTAGGTCTGCCAGATGGGCAGGCCTAATTCGGAGCGTGAGTGGCAAGCATTACACGGAAATAGATACATGAGTAGAAGGAATGGGCTTCAAGCTTCAATTTAGACTGGAATAGGTAAAGGAAGGACGGGCTAAAAACAGGCTACTGAGGAAAAAGAATAAACTTTTCCAATAATTTTGAAAGGAAATGGTCTGTTCGTAAGCAATGATTAATTAGTTGTCCCCAAACTTAATGGACACACTGTACCACATCTGCATCTGTAACTAACAACCCCAAAAAATATCACTTCGTGGCATAAAAAAGACCCCGCGAAGTCGTTCCTCCCAAAATAAATCAAGTGCCCACAAAAAATAAACAAAAATCCATCCCACCCCAAAAAAGATTAGAAATCAATTTTGTACCCCGCCTTTTATTCACTTCATAATTTGTGTCCTCCTACTTCACGTAGTACCTACAAATTATAGTATTTACTTCAAATACTTATTCGTAAATAATAATAGCTATACATATACACGGCAGATCGTGGCCACATTTGTCTTCATGGTTGAAATCGTGGTGTATTCTAGTGATAGTAATGTTCCATTTCTGCATGCTGAGGATTCAGAGGCCCCAGTCACTTTTACTCCCTGATATGCTTCAAAATCCCATGACCCCAGAGACCAGAGATGATGTCAGAGAAGGACCTCTATTCCATGCTTTCTCCATACCTTAGTGATAGCTTATTTATACAATGCAGTTTTGATCTACGGCACCATAGTATTTATACCAACACCCAAAACAATTTTATTAAAAACTACCGAATGGTACCTACCCGCTGCAGACTGGATCCTCGGATAGCTATCAAAAGTTACAGTTCATTATTCTCGATATGGACAATATTAGCACAAGAATATGGAACGAATACTACGAGTTTTGTGTGGTTTTTTGTTCTTTGTTCGTAAAATCCTTCTGTACTGTAATTTGAAAGTTGACGCTCCATGTACAAGATTCTAGTATTCTGGTGATATTTAAACGTTCACCAAACCACTTTTCCATTTCAACAATGCTTGGAATTCTTTACAACATTACTAAATCCAAGCAAGTCCCATGTCTGTGTGGTATTTTAGCGTGGAGGATTATAAAATTATGATCCAAGGGTCAACAATTGGAGTTTCTTCAATATGGTAGTTTCCAGAGTTCTAGTCCAGAGTCCTTCCACAAGGCCTTCAAAATCGCATCGTCTTGAATTGTGAACTTTGAACCAGCACAAAGTAGGTACCCAGCAGTAGAGAAATTCAGACAAAGAAGATCGTTCCCAAGAATCTGCTCAGTGCTGGACTGACTCTCCATATTCCTTTTCTGTCTTGATATGTAACATACAAGTGCAAGTTTTACTATCATCCTAGAAGAATGCTTTTTTTAGTGCACGTCTTGAAGAAATAATACGTGCCGTCGTGAACCATTATATCATTATGATTCTTCTCTATCTCTGGCTTTCCGATGCAGAGATGATATTAAATTTAGTCATTACCAACAATGCTATAGTTGGGAAATAATTTACATACTTCAAAGCATTCCCCAGTAGAGAAATTATAGTATATTTACTTCAAATACTTATTCGTAAATAATAATAGCTACATATACACGGCAGGTCGTGGCCACATTTGTCTTCATGGTTGAAATCGTGGTGTATTCTAGTGATAGTAATGTTCCATTTCTGCATGCTGAGGATTCAGAGGCCCCAGTCACTTTTACTCCCTGATATGCTTCAAAATCCCATGACCCCAGAGACCAGAGATGATGTCAGAGAAGGACCTCTATTCCATGCTTTCTCCATACCTTAGTGATAGCTTATTTATACAATGCAGTTTTGATCTACATTCTACGGCGCCATAGTATTTATACCAACACCCAAAACAATTTTATCAAAAACTACCGAATGGTACCTACCCGCTGCAGACTGGATCCTCGGATAGCTATCAAAAGTTACAGTTCATTATCCTTGATATGGACAATATTAGCACAAGAATATGGAACGAATACTACGAGTATGTGTGCTATCTAAAGATCTAAACTCTAAACATACTAGTCCAATAAATGCCATAGTTTAACCACTAAATTAAATTCGTATAATAAAACTTCAACTCCGAGTTCACATATGGTCCATGAGAAAATTACCTCAAAAAAATGTGGATATAATATTTGTTTTTTATTATTCTATTTTTTCTTACTCATTTAAATTATTTTGGATTTTTTTATTTGTTTTGAAAAGGACAAGTTTTAGATGGAACTAGCTTTCCATGCCGCACATCTCTTCCTCTTTAACCTCTGAGATTAGATGTCTTGATACTCTTAAATTTAATCATGAACGCTGAAATCAAGGTCAATCCTTTGCTGGTCATTATTTAAAGTCCAGCAAATCAGAATTTCAATCAATTGAAATTGAAAGTTAGGTATCGTTTTATTGGTCCATCTTCTATGGGTTTTTGATTCTTGACCAATGACCTTATTTAGAGGGTATTCCCTGAATGGTTAAACTTTACTACAATGTTGGAATCTACACCAGGGGTTTGTTCCCAATAGTGATAACGACTTGGCGAGTAAAAAGTTCGACACATGATTCTTGACCAATGACCTTATTTAGAGGGTATTCCCTGAATGGTTAAACTTTACTACAATGTTGGAATCTACACCAGGGGTTTGTTCTCAATAGTGATAACGACTTGGCGAGTAAAAAGTTCAACACACCACTCCCGAAGATTCCAGAAAGAGTGAGAAGAATGTCAAGATCAACATTCCTGTAACAGGACTATTATATTTGTCATCTAGAATGTCCACTCGAAACTAGATAATATGAGCAAGTTCAAGATCAACATTCCTGTAACAGGACTATTATATTTGTCATCTAGAATGTCCACTCGAAACTAGATAATATGAGCAAGTTTTTTTTTATGAGTAGAAGAACTTCACGTTGATACATGGATCTTTAGAATTGCTCCAGGTGAGTTTTCTGTGATACTCACAGGCCATCCGTGAACATTCGATTTGCTCATATGTCATTTCGTCATTTGTGTCATTTTTTGGTTTTAAAATTATCAATCGAATTGTGCGCTCAGCTGTGAATACCAACTAACTGAACTTTAACTTCGACTCTTCGACATAAGAAACTCTTTATTCTTCACAGTACCTTCGTACCCACCGCGAGTGGACTAAAGCTAGAAAAAGCTCTTTCTCTATTCTTTGTGTACGAATATGTTTGGATCCCCTGGTTCCAATAAAATTTAATCCGGGTCTACATGTTCAATTTTCTTGTTGTAACATTAACAGGGAACAAAACATTGGAAATCAGATGCAAAAATTTTGCATTTTCTTGAACTCAGACGAAATTTTGATACCAAAAAATAGATGTTTGGATCCCCTGGTTCCAATAAAATTTAATCCGGGTCTACATGTTCAATTTTCTTGTTGTAACATTAACAGGGAACAAAACATTAGAAATCAGATGCAAAAATTTTGCATTTTCTTGAACTCAGACGAAATTTTGATACCAAAAAATATCAGGTTTGATACCGGATTCGACGATACATTCATACCTAACACAAATTCCCAATACAGATCAAGACTTCCGTTAATGAAAGGGTTACATTATCCGAGATGAATCAAATGTATCTGGGTGGTCTGCATGAAGCAGCAGCTAGATAACATAGAAAACAGTCTATTGGTGTAGAAGACATTACCCCTCCTGATATAGAGTTATCATTTGAAGTGTAACTTCTGTTTTATTACTGTGATTTCATTGAGAGCTTCAATGTCCTATGTCCACCACAGGCTGATGGCCATTCTTATTCTTTCAGCAGCAAATGTTGGTTGTAGAAGTTGGAATGGAAAATAATCAACTGTGTTATGAAGCTCAATTAGCTGTATCAACTAGTATCAAGGTTAAGTCAATCCGGACACCCTAATCTTTGACAAAACTGTACCAAATGTGATTGTGCATTTGTATCTAATTAGAGCTGCATTACTTTTGAGCCCCACCTGTGATACACATCGACAAATAAGCCTGATTCTAATTCACCAAAATGATAATGTGTGCACTGAACAGTCAAATGTAAAGATGGATAGAGAACAACTTCAACATGATTTGAATCTTAGATGATTCTTGTTTTAAATTTCATAGAAAAGCTTTCATGCCTACCTCGAATGTTATTAAGAAAGCAAACTCGAATTGCAGGACAGCAGGAGAAAGATATCTACCACCGAACTGGTTAATTTTATAGATTACTAATCAGAACTCAAACTCAAAGTTTCAAAGCGAACAATAGGGTCGGAAACAAAATCAGAAAATTTACATCAACATAGGAGCACCAAAAAAAAAAGTTCGAAAACTAGACTAGTAGTAAAGTAGCCACCTAAACTAGTAATTATAATAAAACATGGAATTATTTTCGAACCCATCAAATGAAAATAAAATCATGTAGGAAGAAATATTGAAATATAGAATGTATATGAGAATTTGTAGACCAACTTTATTCTCCAGCGCATCAGGAATGTACCAAAAATGTGCACACTGGCGTCACTAGTTATTGACGAACTTTGATGTTATTGACGAATAATTTAAATAATAACAAACAAAATTAATAACATGATAAATAGAAATTCTGAGTAGTTTCGAGTGGTCCAATAACTTTTGTCTCCTGCCGAGGTTCTAATTACTTCAGGCTCGGCAGCAGTTGCATTCTGGTACCGTGTTACACATCACACCAAACACAACCAACGTAATCCAATGCCAGAAATTCAATATCCTGGGGTTTTCAACTCAACTGACTTAGTAACTAGACCGGGTGAGATTGGATCCTATTGTATAGATATAGAACAAGGAATCAAATTTAAATCATGCAAGGGCTAGTGGATCCTGCGATACAAGATTTCTAAGCATGAAATTTATATGCATATTTTGATGTATGCATTTGAGATAATACAAGTTGTAGATGAAAGTTAGTCAAATCTAAAAGTAGATAAGTATATTCTACTCTGGTATTTAGACTATTTAGGTCATAGACAAATTAAAGTCGAACATTTTCATAAAATAATGCAACTGCGAAAAGTTGGAATGACCAATAACTTCATCTCACGAAGTCATCTTGTTTGAAAAGTTAGTCAAATCTAAAAGTAGATAAGTATATTCTACTCTGGTATTTAGACTATTTAGGTCATAGACAAATTAAAGTCGAACATTTTTATAAAATAATGCAACTGCGAAAAGTTGGAATGACCAATAACTTCACCTCACGAAGTCATCTTGTTTGATTTTTTTACTGAATGTCTCCTTTCCCTGGATTGGTTACAAAGAATCGTCCATAGCTTTTTAAAGTAAAATGAGCATGAATATAAAAGCTATAATTTCTTTATCGAACATCTTCGCATCCTCATGAACCTGATGACTGTTTCAAGATATGCGAATACTTGCATACTTTCAGCATAATTCGCTTTATGTTAAGCTAATTTCATGGCACGTTAAACATGAAAAAGGTGTTAGATAATTCTTAGGTGCACAGTCTTGTATACTTGCAACGAGACAAGACATAATTATTTCCATCGTTCTTTTTGTTTCTCGTGATGAAACCCGAGAGACTCATCTTTCTTTAAAAGTAAATTGCTCAGACTAGTCAGAGCATACTTAACTCCGTGAGTTATGAACTTGGAGCCAAGGATAAAATGATGAACAATAACAGCAGATCACAAGTACAACTTAACAACTTACGGATACGTGAATGCCATAAGTGCCCTCTGTCTGTATGTATTGGAATTTGGACTTACCTAAAACAGAAAAATAAGGAATTAACAACTTACGGATACGTGAATGCCATAAGTGCCCTCTGTCTGTATGTATTGGATTTTGGACTTACCTAAAACAGAAAAATAAGGAAATTAAATTTTATGATGCCAGAGATAGTGTTCATGGTTCAGTTTACTTCATTGGCAGTTGTTTCTGATGAGTATCTTCTGTTCTGATGTACTCATGTGATCTTTTCTTCTTAACCCTGAATTGTTTCCTTTTCCTGTTCATCAGCCCCTTTTCTGATGATAAATTACTAATGCATGTTAACGAAAGCTGTTTTTCGGCAGCAACACACATTATCAAAGTTGACCGAATATCAAGAACGAATAATGAATCGACGATTTCTGAAATCAGGTCTTGCTGATTCAGGTAGGTAAAGCAGGTAATTTTGTCTGTGAGATTACTGTTCATCAGCCCCTTTTCTGATGATAAATTACTAATGCATGTTGACGAAAGCTGTTTTTCGGCAGCAACACACATTATCAAAGTTGGCCCAATATCAAGAACGAATAATGAATCGACGATTTCTGAAATCAGGTCTTGCTGATTCAGGTATAGGTAAAGCAGGTAATTTTGTCTGTGAGATTACTGATCGGGTAGGTCAAGGGTTAATTTTATTTCTTCCCGAGATAACTTTGAAAATTACTAGGTAATAAAAAATAACACATTTTTGTTCTTCAAAAACAGAACACGAGGTCCGTGATTATAATTTCCATGATCAAATCATATCCAAACGACAGGGTGCACCAAGCAGTTAGTTCTTACGACTTACACCATACTGTCTTACCCCAAGCTTACACTGCGCTGGTTCACACTGTAGTTAACAATCACTATGATTATTTTCTTCAAGTTGTAGGCACTGTCTTACCCCAAGCTTACACTGCGCTGGTTCACACTGTAGTTAACAATCACTATGATTATTTTCTTCAAGTTGTAGGCTGCCGATTGCCGATATACCTACTTTTAATATCTTTCTGATCTTCTGATGTTATAATTTTAACAAGTTTCCAAAATATTTTACCTCTTCGTAGCAGTGATTGAGATTTTGTCAATCGATACGTCATACTTTGGGATGAAAAAGTCTCAGAATTGAACAATTATTCATTTCTTAATGAACGAAGTTATGAAGGCTTTAGGGGCATACTGTAAAAGGCTGGACAGAGACTTTAGAAACATACTGTATCTCTAATAGACACTTACCAGAACACTGAAATGAGCTGAAATCAATTAACAAAGCCTAAAGCCTGCAATGATAAGTTTGAAGCATTCCCAGAACACTTCTGCACGCTACCACAAGCTGCAGGAGCTTCTTGGTGTGAAATCATTTGGATTCGAAAACTGAAATCTAATAACATTCATCCTCAGCCATTAATTACACTTGATATTAATAAATAGGAAAAGATCCAGTGCGCACATCGTGCATAGGTCATAGCGTCACTGGCATGACTGGAGAGAAGTTAGCCTGGCGTGGGAAAACTAAATCACTCTCTGATTTCTAATGTTTTGTTCCCTGTTAATGTTACAACAAGAAAATTGAACATGTAGACCCGGATTAAATTTTATTGGAACCAGGGGATCCAAACATTGTACGACTGAAAGGTTCTACATTCTTACAGAATCAAACAGGCAACCTCTAACATCTGAATTAGAGAGCTTTGATAACGATTAAGAGACTATTAGCTTTTTTCTTCGAATAATGTTGTAAATTACCAATACTCCTAGATTAGTGCTAGACTTCCAATATGCTTCTAGTATCTGCATGGAAAGAGTTACCTCTCCCAGGTCTCAGGTTAATAACAGAAATTCTCCATTCCATTCCTTTGTAACACGTATCCACGGATACTGTGAAAATGCAATGCCACCTATTAGACTTCCACTGTAGCATTTAAGGTTGATGTCTCGAAGAAGAGATTTGCATTTACGTGACTTCAATTGATTTCTGGCCGGAGAACATTGATTTCAAACGAAGTTCGAACAGAAGGTTAAGTGACGGTCAATCGGCATGATCAAAGCATTTCCAGTTGACGATTTGTGTCAGAGCGTTCGGTGCGGTGAAGAAATCATTCACAAATAGCCTAGACAACAATACCATAAGGGTCAGAAATTTCCAACTCAGCAATATAGATAACTGAAATGGCATAAGTAAATTCTCCATTCCATTCCTTTGTAACACGCATCCACGGATACTGTGAAAATGCAATGCCACCTATTAGACTTCCACTGTAGCATTTACGTAAGGTTGATGTCTCGAAGAAGAGATTTGCATTTACGTGACTTCAATTGATTTCTGGCCGGAGAACATTGATTTCAAACGAAGTTCGAACAGAAGGTTAAGTGACGGTCAATCGGCATGATCAAAGCATTTCCAGTTGACGATTTGTGCCAGAGCGTTTGCTGCGGTGAAGAAAACATACGCACAGAGGTATCTACACAACAATACCATGAGGGTCAAAAATTCCCAACTCAGCAATACAGATAACTGAAATGGCTTGATGATTATAACAACGAACAGAAGGTTAAGTGACGGTCAATCGGCATGATCAAAGCATTTCCAGTTGACGATTTGTGTCAGAGCGTTCGGTGCGGTGAAGAAAACATTCACAAATAGCCTAGACAACAATACCATAAGGGTCAGAAATTTCCAACTCAGCAATACAGATAACTGAAATGGCATAAGTTACGTTTATAATAATAAAGACCCTTGGTACCCTGATAAGCTTAATCCCGTGTCCCTCTGTTCCACTATCTAGGCTGCTGAGACATGGAAATCTACCACAATGACACAATAGAAACAGATTTCATCAAGAAATTTTCTGGGAACTAAGTATCGTTTATCATCTTGAGAAACTGATTCCGATCACAAAGATCAAGACGCGGATTGATAACATTGTATCGATTTTTATCATGCTGGGAACTAAGTATCGTTTATCATCTTGAGAAACTGATTCCGATCACAAAGATCAAGACGCGGATTGATAACATTGTATCGATTTTTCATCATCTCAGCTTTTTAACTCCTCACATCATTCCGCTAACCCTCTAACGTCGCTTTTGCTAATCGTCTAACGGACTCCAACTTTCATATGACCCTCCGATTTTGTTATGTCGAAGTTAAAGTTCAGTTAGTTGGTATTCTATCGTTGGGTTAAACATGTGATTATGTGAACCTCGAATATTGAAACTAGGGCTGAGCTGTAAAGATACACCTGTGGGCTCCCCAAAACCAAAGGCAAGGCGAGAGGACCTAGAAATAGAGAACTAGGTAACCAGAAGGTAATAATTGGACGGGAGAATTTCACCTTTCAAATAAATCTGTTGTAATTTGCCTCGGCTGATATCGTTGGGTTAAACATGTGATTATGTGAACCTCGAATATTGAAACTAGGGCTGAGCTGTAAAGATACACCTGTGGGCTCCCCAAAAACAAAGGCAAGGAGCAGATTTGTTTCATTTTTGAAATCTGTGAACAGTGAAGTTCAGAGTTTCAGACTGATTTGTGGAATGATTTTGTTCAACTTTATGAAATGCTCCCGACTTTAGTAAAACTTCTGTTTGAGAGGGTTTTACGTATGATATCAAGTTGTGGGTCAGCTCAATAGGTTTCAATACCACCCGGTAAGAAGAATGTTGTTTCTTTTATTATACCTATAAGAAACAAAATCAAGGGATTCTTAGGGAAGGTGTTCAGGTACGGGTTCACGAAATCTGCTTTAATTTTCTCATCTGTAGGTGTGATTATTGCCTGTGCAAAAACCAATTGTCCGATGAAGCATGTCGACTACACATTTCTCTCTGTTTCGGTACGAAGATCAAGACTCAACTCCAGCTGATAAATAAAAACTTAATAACACGTTCCCATTACGTTAATAACAACTTGAACCTATTCACACCCTAGCCTGGCTCCGGCTCAAAGTTTAAACTTTAGAATTACTCTTGTTCAATGTTTATTATTAAAAATAAGTTATTTTGTGAGAGAAAAAATAGAACACTGAAACGCTATTCACACCCTAGCCTGGCTCCGGCTCAAAGTTTAAACTTTAGAATTACTCTTGTTCAATGTTTATTATTAAAAATAAGTTATTTTCTTTGTGAGAGAAAAAAATAGAACGCTGAAACAACAGAAGAACAGGAGAAATGTTCTGCTTAAATGAATATTGAATTCGTGATGTTCACAATATTTATATTTACCAATCTGTTTCGTACAAATACCAGTTCTTCTATTCTAGAAAACTCAAAAGTTCGTGCTTAAAATCGTATCAGGAACATGAGAAAAGCTTTAATAAAAGAAAAAGATCAACATGTTCAATATTGCAAGTGGGTTTTAGTCTTGTACATATTCAGTTGTGATAGGTAAGTGTATTGTAGATAGGGTGGAATGGTGGATATTTAGAAAGTAACAATAGGAGGCAAATCTGAACTTTAAAAGTTTTTTTTGAAGAGGTTAAGTGGGTTTTAGTCTTGTACATATTCAGTTGTGATAGGTAAGTGTAGTGTAGATAGGGTGGAATGGTGGATATTTAGAAAGTAACAATAGGAGGCAAATCTGAACTTTAAGTGGGTTTTAGTCTTGTACATATTCAGTTGTGATAGGTAAGTGTAGTGTAGATAGGGTGGAATGGTGGATATTTAGAAAGTAACAAAGTTTTTTTTAAAGAGGTTTGACAGAGGGAACTGTGACTGCTATGGTCTTATCGTCCCCTCAAATAAAGCTACTTTGATTGTGTAAGGCTAAAACTTGTATCGAAAATTTTACTTATGTTGCTGTGAATTCTCGAAGTCGTCAGCAATATAATTATGCATACCTACCTGGTAGAAAATGCTGGAAATAAAGTCCCAAACTTGTAAACCACACAAAAAAAGCCCAATCTGAGGCTTAGGTGTAGGGGCTAGACAGCCCTAAAGGATGAATTAAGCTTCTGGCCTAGCGCTTACAAGGCAGACGCGCCACCAACCAAGCTAACTAGGCTGGCGACTTTAAAAGTTTGAATAAAGAAAGCAAACTCGAATTGCAGGACAGCAGGAGAAAGATATCTACCACCGAACTGGTTAATTTTATAGATTACTAATCAGTTTTTTTTTGTGAATCAGAGATTAATTCCATCAAAGACACATAATTACAAAGTCCTTTTTTTGTCTGGTTATAGTTATAGGCATCTTGTCAGCTGCCAAGTTATTAAAATCATCATACAGTTTTTATTACAACAGAACTCACTTGAAAGTTCACTACCGACTAATCCCTTTTTTCTTCTCTCTCAATTCCAATTATAACTTGTTCTCTTAGTAACTAAGCGTTTTAAACGTTACCCAGAGTCAATTAAAAATTATTTTAATCTCTGTTGTGAAAAATCCAGCAGCATTGGTGTCAGAATTGGGTATAGTCTATTCACACTGTGTTCTGCAACTTTAGGTAGCCTGGGGAGGTTTGAAATTACCACCTCCGGCTCCAGTAAGAGAATACTGGAAAATGTTGTTGTTTCAAAGCTTCATGAGGTCGTTTTTTTTTTTGTCAGAATTGGGTATAGTCTATTCACACTGTGTTCTGCAACTTTAGGTAGCCTGGGGAGGTTTGAAATTACCACCTCCGGCTCCAGTACGAGAATACTGGAAAATGTTGATGTTTCAAAGCTTCATGAGGTCGTTTTTTTCCTTGGAATAGCTACGAGTTCAGAGCGCTCAAAATACAATACGAAGACCACTTGGATGAAAATGTGGTTTTGTACGGCGACCATGGATCCAACACTCAAGCACGGGCAGATTTTGCGCGACCCAATGCAGAAATAGCTGCGAGGAGAAGAAATATATTGAACTACATGAGATGGCTCGGATAAGAACAATAGCGAGCGCTGGGCTCAAGCTCACGAAGTTTGCAGTATTTAGTACCAAGAAAGATACTGAGATCATGGACCTTATGCTACAAGTGGACAATGCAACATTTGATAAGGGCAACGCACTCCACTATTATATAGAAAGGATCAGACAAGGGATGATCCAGAAATTGCTAGAGATATTGAGATTCAGACATACTAACAATAAACTAAGTGCATTCTGCAAGAAACTTACAAGAGAGGAAACTGAATTGGGTATAGTCTATTCACACTGTGTTCTGCAACTTTAGGTAGCCTGGGGAGGTTTGAAATTACCACCTCCGGCTCCAGTAAGAGGATACTGGAAAATGTTGTTGTTTCAAAGCTTCATGAGGTCGTTTTTTTTTTCCATTTATAATATTGGCCACTATTTTAGATTTGGGTTCTCCGACAACCTGACCACTATCAAAACTTAATTACATTTCTTACTTTGTTAAAAAAAGAAAAAAAATCTTTAATGAGATCTTTCGGTAATAAACGCCAAAAAATCCGGGTTCTCAATAGTAATTATTAGGTATTATAAAACACATCAAATGGTGTTATAAAATGGGCGTGTCCGTATTCTCCCAACAAAGTTCACGATTTTCTGACTTCACAACTGTCGGGCGAGTGAGCGGGCATATTAGTGATATAGTGATGAGTGATGGGCAGAAATAAGAAACATTTCGTGTTCCCATATATTTTGTGTTCGACCAGTGAGCGGGCATATTAGTGATATAGTGATGAGTGATGGGCAGAAATAAGAAACATTTCGTGTTCCCATATATTTTGTGTTCGACCATCACATATACATACATGTTTTACTGCTATTAATATTTTCAAACAACGTAAGGTGCTAATCTTTCGAAATAAGGCGGGGAACACAAATGGTCAGAATCAACCCGGTAACGAAATGACGTATGAAGGCAATATTTTGATTTGCAGACGTTACTGCAGCATAAAGGTCTCAAACAATTCACAAGCATCCACTACCAGCTAGTCCTTCTGAATGGGTGTCACTGCTTCTCAAAACAATAAAGTGGGCAGCAAGATTTCATGAAACTCCATTATCGAGATCGAAATCAAAGTTCCAAGCATAACTTTGTTTTGATTTTGTTGAACTTTCTGATCAGAAGTATCTTGGAGTCTCCAGTCCAAGTTGCCTTATTCTGTTTTTAACTAGTTTTTTTCTTGTGTATTTTTAATTATAAAAAATGAATTTTTATCTTTATTTAAAAATCTATTTTGTACAGCTACAAAGTAGATAATTTATTACAGGTTTTATTTTTCCTGGGCTCGATTGTAAAACCGTGTAAAACGAAGGAAGTAGAAGAAATTTGTTCTTTTCTTTTAAAAATTACGTCACATTTACGGCATTGTTTTACTAAAATAATATTACTGGATCACGACTCTTTTTTGAAGTAAATCTCACAAACTTCGGTAAACCTAAAATGAGTTAACAAGCTGGGCCCGTGTCTCACTTTATTCCCAATATAATGTTTGTCACCCATCCATTTATTGGCCTTTCTCGACGTAGCTTAACACAGGTGACGCTAAAACCGGTCTGAAGTGTTATCTAAAACTTTCTCGCTTTGATAGGTCGTCGCGACAAATTTCAAGATCAGACAGAGCTCATTTGTGTAAGAAAATGTGAAAAAAAATTCCCCAAAACCCATTTTTTTTTTTTTGCCTTTTTGGTTTTCTGGACAAAATTTGCACCACCACTTTCGTGTTCCTCGTAAAAAGACCTTTAATTTGATATACAGGTCGACCAGGTTTGGATAAGTCCTTCTATGGGGTCAGACAGACTGACAGACACCGAAACGAATACAATAGCCCGTCCACTATACCTTTTTATGACTACCGTAATAATAAAGGAAGGACGGGCTAAAAAGCAGATTATGGCCCCAGTCACCTTTGGGATTCTTAGGACTAGGATCTTGGTTAGTCTTCAGAACAAAGGAAACCACTTTAGAAGAATTATTCTGCGGGCCTTATCACGAATGTGTCACTAAACATATGTTTTACATATGTTCCCTGTCTTCTTGTAACTACTCTTCAGGTAGAAATAGAAATGGCTTTCGTTTTAAGGTATTTTCTTATCGGACAAATTTGTTCAGAAATTTCTTTCCAGACAAATTTATGCTCAAATGACACAATACACCAGGCTAGTTTTATGTAATGGGTTTGAGTTATGTCCTTCAGCCTAATCTAAACTTACTCTGTCACTTTAGCATTTAGCACTATTCTATGAAAGTTTAATTTTTAGCATTCCAAGATTGAACCATTTAATTTTCATGTTACATGTCTGTTTGAGTAGTATGCTGTGTTATATGGCAACTCGGACGCTGGGCAGCTCATCAATAAATTATTGATTGTTTCTCTCATTAAATTATCCAAATGTTAGTGGACCTAGTAATAAATAAACAGTCAGATTGCAGATATTAAAAGCTCGTGTACTCATAATAATTACAACAGTATTAGTCTACAAATGCAACACAACTATCAGGTAAAGGTACTCTCCCGAATTCGCACATTGAGATTGCAGATATTAAAAGCTCGTGTACTCATAATAATTACAACAGTATTAGTCTACAAATGCAACACAACTATCAGGTAAAGGTACTATCCCGAATTCGCACATTGGCGCTTACAGAGTGGCGGAAATTTTGCACGTGAGTTATTTCATATTTCACACCATGTTCAGAATTATGATTTGATACAATGTTAGTGTTTGCTGGCGCCTCTCTGCACAGTGTTACGCTAGTTATGTGTGAGAGTAGTAGTTGTAGGAATCAAGGCTGTGTGACTGGAACAAAGTCGCACATTGGCGCTTACAGAGTGGCGGACATTTTGCACGTGAGTTATTTCATATTTCACACCATGTTCAGAATTATGATTTGATCCATGTTAGTGTTTGCTGGCGCCTCTCTGCACAGTGTTACGCTAGTTATGTGTGAGAGTAGTAGTCGTAGGAATCAAGGCTGTGTGACTGGAACAAAATCGCACATTGGCGCTTACAGAGTGGCGGACATTTTGCACGTGAGTTATTTCATATTTCACACCATGTTCAGAATTATGATTTGATCCACGTTGGAGTGGCGGACATTTTGCACGTGAGTTATTTCATATTTCACACCATGTTCAGAATTATGATTTGATCCATGTTAGTGTTTGCTGGCGCCTCTCTGCACAGTGTTACGCTAGTTATGTGTGAGAGTAGTAGTTGTAGGAATCAAGGCTGTGTGACTGGAACAAAGGTATTCTCTTGAACATATTGGAGGTATTGTTCTCCTCAAGAAGAATAACTTACGAGACACTACAAGAAAGATCCCTTCATCAAAATATTCACAAATCAATACATGAGATGTTTCTTGTGCATACAGGATGGCTGAGAGATTAGGAAAACTTTTTCGTCTATTGATCCTATGGACTACTTAAGGGATGACGTGTACACAACTCTTGTGTGTTTGGCTAATTTATCCATTAAAAGTCTATTGACGGCTTGTATCCCAAAGAACGTCACACTTTCCTGGTCTATTTCTTAAATTCGGTCCTACGCAATGACAAGTACAATGTATTCACACGTGCTAAGGCGCATTGTGATTTCATGATTGAACCCGAACAAGGAACCAGTGGTTCAATTCTCGCTTGGACCGCAACATGGGATTAAAGAATCGTGCTTGAGAACCGGTTATAGAGCTTGATTTATCTCAGTAAAGCGTCTAGGGGCGAAGAATTTCTACCGCATCGTGTTTTATGCTCAACTAATGTTCTCGATGCCACATTATTCATAACTTTAATGCAAGGTTGCGTTCAAAGAGTTAAATCTTCTTATTAAAGCTGAACTTCTTGGGTCTTGTTAAATATGATGGCAAAATGTCTAGGTCGTTCCTTCCAGGATTCCATTTATATTGTGACAGAAGAAACATTTGTTTCCACAAATGCAAATTTCCATATACGGAGACGGTGAGTTGCATAAAAAATCCGAAAATTATACCAGAAGTGTTCATCTAGACACCCCAACACCAAAGTAAGGTAACTAAGCAGTGTTGTATTGTAACAAGGCAAAATGATTCCTTCTTACACTATTCGTATCAGCCCTTAAATGTTTGATTGTCCACTCCGTGCTGCACTAGTTTCTAAGTTACAGAATCAGTGGTTGAAGTGGTTCATTAATTTGATCAATCTCACCACGGCTTTCCTAATACTAATGTTAAGTTCAAACTTGCAAAGCTCACATAAGGCAACATCACCTCTTCGTGTAAGCAGCAAACATATGATGTACAAAGCAGTATTGTAACAAGGCAAAATGATTCCTTCTTACACTATTCGTATCAGCCCTTAAATGTTTGATTGTCCACTCCGTGCTGCACTGGTCTCTAAGTTACAGGATCAGTGGTTGAAGTGGTTCATTAATTTGATCAATCTCACCACGGCTTTCCTAATGTTAAGTTCAAACTTGCAAAGCTCACATAAGGCAACATCACCTCTTTGTGTAAGCAGCAAACATATGATGTACGGTCAAGAGGAATAGAGTGGCTCCAAACTTGGCTGGAACCGAGTCGCTGTTAGCTCAGTCCACTTTAACGATGACTAATGAAATAGTTTTACAAAATACTTAGATGTTAATTTCAACAATGTAACCAACGAGGCTGCGTCCACTCTGGAAACGAACAGCGCTGGACTGATTTTAAATAATATAAAGTTATAATAGTCTATTAACAAACGGCTCTGATCTATCTCTTTTCACTTTTCAGGAATCCGAGGTTGAAGTGGTTCATTAATTTGATCAATCTCACCACGGCTTTCCTAATGTTAAGTTCAAACTTGCAAAGCTCACATAAGGCAACATCAACATCACCTCTTTGTGTAAGCAGCAAACATATGATGTACAGTCAAGAGGAATAGAGTGGCTCCAAACTTGGATGGAACCGAGTCGCTGTTAGCTCAGTCCACTTTAACGATGACTAATGAAATAGTTTTACAAAATACTTAGATGTTAATTTCAACAATGTAACCGACGAGGCTGCGTCCACTCTGAAAACGAACAGCGCTGGACTGATTTTAAATAGGTAATATAAAGTTATAATAGTCTATTAACTAACGGCTCTGATCTATCTCTGTTCACTTTTCAGGAATCCGATATCTAGCGCGAAAACCTGTCCTCATCCTCATGTGAGTAAATCACAACCTGTAAAAAGGGCCATGGTAGCCACCCTACCCAAGGATCGTCTCTCTTCAGGTAACACGTGCCCATGCTGTGGAAAGCTCCTGTCATCACTGCAACCGTGTCAGTTGATACGGGTGGAATTGCCCTGCTTGAACGATTTTCGTCCTTTTCCCACGCCAAACGAGTCATTGCCTGGATTCTGCGATTCATACAAAACTGTCTGAAGAAATTCGAAGATCGTCAGTTTGGAAGTTTGAAGGTTGCTGAGCTTTTGCAAGCTGAACATTGTATGATTAAAGTAACCCAAACCTATCATTATTCTAATATTTTTCAAGCTTTAGAACGTAACGAAAAACTGCCGTCTTCTATTCACCAGTTGTCACCTTTCGTTTCTCACGAATGCCTCAGGGTGGGGGGTCGTATTGACAAAGCACCTCTTCCGTTTGATTCACGTCATCCTTATCTTTTGCCTTCTAATTCCCATTTAGCTCGTCTCATCGTTCTGCACTTCCACTTGGTCTCATTGCATGGTGGCCCCAGACTTGTTCAAAGTCTTATTCATGCCAAGTATTATGTGCCTGGTCTTCGCAATCTCGTGCGTAAGGTCATATTCAAATGTATCCAATGTTATCGTTTCAATGCCAAACCACGACAGCCTTATATGGCAGAATTACCGATTTCCCGTTTCATGCAAGGTCGACCCTTCATCCACACAGGTGTTGATCTCGCTGGGCCTTTTGCCCTCAAGGACGGTTCACGTAGAAACGCTCCTATTATTAAAGCCTATTTTGCTGTATTTGTTTGCTTTGCCGTGAAAGCCGTTCATTTAGAACCTTTGAACAAACCCCTGGTGTAGATTCCAACATTGTAGTAAAGTTTAACCATTCAGGGAATACCCTCTAAATAAGGTCATTGGTCAAGAATCAAAAACCCATAGAAGATGGACCAATAAAACGATAACTTTCAATTTCAATTGATTGAAATTCTGATTTGCTGGACTTTAAATAATGACCAGCAAAGGATTGACCTTGGCAATTTCAGCGTTCATGATTAAATCAAGAGTATCAAGACATCTATTCTCAGAGGTTAAAGAGGAAGAGATGTGCGGCATGGAAAGTTCCATCTAACGACTTTAAATAATGACCAGCAAAGGATTGACCTTGGCAATTTCAGCGTTCATGATTAAATCAAGAGTATCAAGACATCTATTCTCAGAAGTTAAAGAGGAAGAGATGTGCGGCATGGAAAGTTCCATCTAACAAAACTTGTCCTTTTCAAAACAAAAAAAAAAAAAAATCCAAAATAATTTAAATGAGTAAGAAAAAATAGAATAATAAAAAACAAATATTATATCCACATTTTTTGAGGTAATTTTCTCATGGACCATATGTGAACTCGGAGTTGGAGTTTTATTATACGAATTTAATTTAGTGGTTAAACTATGGCGTGTAATTATTACCGCCGTAATGAACTTTAGGATGATGGAAATACCACACAGACATGGGACTTGCTTGGATTTAGTAATGTTGTAAAGAATTCCAAGCATTGTTGAAATGGAAAAGTAGTTTGGTGAACGTTTAAATATCACTAGAATACTAGAATCTTGTACATGGAGCGTCAACTTTCAAATTACAGTACAGAAGGATTTTACGAACAAAGAACAAAAAACCACACAAAAGAAAAGAAGCTAGAATTTTAGATTATAGTAAGGACATTGCTGCTAGTTCAGAATTTCAACAATTTCAAGTACCTCCCTATGTCTGGTCCAAGTTCAACTCTTCAGAAGGTCATCATTTAGAACTTCAGGTACTAAAGGCTGAAGATACGAGTAGTATAAAGTATAAAGTACATTGTTGTTTGGGAGAGGTATATCCGCGTATGTAGATAGAGGTATTGTACTTTTTTGTACAAGGCGAATTCTCATTAAATAGTCCGAGAAAGCTTACTGGGTGAGCTTAAAGCTTAAATTACAGTACAGAAGGATTTTACGAACAAAGAACAAAAAACCACACAAAAGAAAAGAAGCTAGAATTTTAGATTATAGTAAGGACATCGCTAGTTCAGAATTTCAACAATTTCAAGTACCCCCCTATGTCTGGTCCAAGTTCAACTCTTCAGAAGGTCGTCACTATTAGAACTTCAGGTACTAAAGGCTGAAGATACGAGTATTATAAAGTACATTGTTGTTTGGGAGAGGTATATCCGCGTATGTAGATAGAGGTATTGTACTTTTTTGTACAGAGCGAATTCTCATTAAATAGTCCAAGCAAGCTTACTGGGTGAGCTTAAAGCTTGAAGTTCCAGTGGGAGTAGAACGAAAACATTTCCCGTTCCTTCCAATTTTATGTTCCTTTACCTATTTTGCTCGCCTACTAACCTTTGAAAAATATATACATATCATTGAAAGCAGTAGACAGTAAGACAGACCTTCACAGACAACGCATTGCGAAATGTATTGTCTCTGAATATTATTACAAATATGTCAGGATCAGGGGTTAAAGGATCCCCTTAGCCTCCCTGTATAATATCGGCTTATCTACTGCGCTTAGTAGCATACTCAGTATTCAGAAGGGTTCAGCATAATTAGACTTAGCCAATATACCCAATAGCTTCCAATGAGCATTCGTTGTTAAGGTAAGACACCAGCAATTGTCCTTCTTGCCGTTCCTTCCTTTGAGGTGGTCAGCCTTCAGCTGTCCATAACCCTTGGGATCACACATATACATATCATTGAAAGCAGTAGACAGTAAGACAGACCTTCACAGACAACGCATTGCGAAATGTATTGTCTCTGAATATTATTACAAATATGTCAGGATCAGGGGTTAAAGGATCCCCTTAGCCTCCCTGTATAATATCGGCTTATCTACTGCGCTTAGTAGCATATTCAGTATTCAGAAGGGTTCAGCATAATTAGACTTAGCCAATATACCCAATAGCTTCCAATGAGCATTCGTTGTTATGTTAGCCCAGGCAAGGTTCGATTGTATAGGAAAGAGATCTCTGAGAAAATAAATTGCGCCGGTATTGTTCAAAAGGTAAACATCATCCTCGATCGTAATAATAGTACACGACTCGACATTCCACTGGTGTTTGTTATACGGGAGGAAAAAAACTTACAGTTAAGAACAAAAATGGTCGGCTTCTCTGCCGGAATACGCTCGTAATGAGAGGAGACATAAGAGATTCAGAAGAATGTAAAACGATTCCAACAACAAGGACCACGCAATTATACGGGTTCGTGGTAACTTCGAATTTCGAGACCTGATGAAGGACCACAATGGTTGAAAATATGTCCAAGTTTGACAAAGTAGGTAAGAAAAAAAAAGTGGTTGAAATGGACATAGCGACCGTCATACGGGCCGGATCATTAAACGTCACAGTTGATCTGAGGTCAAAGTTATCGGACGCACAAGGCAGCATCCAATGCGAATTCGTCTGCAAAAACGGTTCGTGGTAAATTCGAATTTTGAGACCTGATGAAGGACCACATTGGTTGAAAATATGTCCAAGTTTGACAAAGTAAGAAAAAAAAAGTGGTTGAAATGGACATAGCGACCGTCATACGGCCCGGATCATTAAACGTCACAGTTGATCTGAGGTCAAAGTTATCAGACGCACAAGGCAGCATCCAATGCGAATTCGTCTGCAAAAATATGCCCGACGCACAATGAAATTATGACTTGCATCGATTATACTGATTGCCATTTTCTTGATTACTAATGATAAGTTCTCATTAATAGATAGTTGATTAATTGTGCAGTCAGCATGGAAAGATAAGTTCAAGTTGAAATTAGGACCACTTTCATACTAGGAAGACAAAAGTAAGATGACGAAATGTTTACAGAAGAGACGTGAAGTTAAACTAGTGAAACGGCGGATGAAATTATGACTTGCATCGATTATACTGATTGCCATTTTCTTGATTACTAATGATAAGTTCTCATTAATAGATAGTTGATTAATTGTGTAGTCAGCATGGAAAGCTAAGTTCAAGTTGAAATTAGGACACTTTCATACTAGGAAGACAAAAGTAAGATGAGGAAATGTTTACAGAAGAGACGTGAAGTTAAACTCACTTTAGTAAAACGGCGGAGATGCATGCTGTTGACACACTGCTGAGGTTGATGTCAACATGTAAATCAGCGATTCATCTCAAACTGCTTAGGTTGATAATGTTGAAATCTCGCCTTACAGTGAAGTTCAGAGTTTCAGACTGATTTGTGGAATGATTTTGTTCAACTTTATGAAATGCTCCCGACTTTAGTAAAACTTCTGTTTAAGAGGGTTTTACGTATGATATCAAGTTGTGGGTCAGCTCAATAGGTCCTAATGTTCTTCCAAATGTATTTCAAGTGCTCTCCTTATTGTTCTGATGGGAGGAACCATTACCCAAACGTTAGTTAATTGGATCTGAGGCATGGACATAAATCTTGGTTCATCAACACCTGGAATTTGGACGTATTATTGTATCCTTTTGTTCTTTGGAATTATTCAAAATATTGAATTCAAGTCTGCCTGAAAACACACCAAGAAGAAGCGCCTTCAATCTTGGTTCATCAACACCTGGAATTTGGACGTATTATTGTATCCTTTTGTTCTTTGGAATTATTCAAAATATTGAATTCAAGTCTGGCTGAAAACACATCAAGAAGAAGCGCCTTCCTGTTCAGTACTTGGGGCAAACGTGCTATCAGTATTGGCATGATGTGTCACTTTAGTTCATTAGCACTGCAATATTGCCAGTTCTGGTAAATAGAGAAGAGGGTTAAGAATTGCTAAAGACGTACCTATTGGTTATACTTTGCCGGTCTAGTTGAATGCCCGCCTGATTATAGATTTATAATAATAAGGAATCCGCCGCATCTACCATGTGGTAAATAGAGAAGAGGGTTAAGAATTGCTAAAGACGTACCTATTGGTTATACTTTGCCGGTCTAGTTGAATGCCCGCCTGATTATATAGATTTATAATAATAAGGAATCCGCCGCATCTACCATCCTATCTATTTACGAATATCTTTGGTTAGCATAATCACACCAAGTATTATTAATTTTATTTACACAACATCTATAACATTCTAGTTAATGTCTGAGCACACCTACGAGTACATCCTACAAAACCTCAAAACCATGTGAAGAAAACTCAAATTTAAATAGGTTGTTTCATATTAAATTACCAGCACCTATCGCTAGATTTTTAAATCACTCTGTGTTTTAAGACAGCACAATTATGATTGACACTGGCGGAGAAGGAATCTTCATACAGATTTAAAATTTGGTCTCACGGGCCGCTGAGGGCTGCATAACAAACGTCATAGGATCAAAATCCCATGCCATATCAAAATACCATACCTCGAGAGCCAGTGAGCCAATAAGTCCCATTAGCCTTTACAGAAAATCAGATTTCTCACTGGTTCTGATGGTAATTGATATGATAAATGATAACCATAAAGAAGGGACACGAACCTATTATTCCTTTTCGCACAGTGAACCTCTATTTCCTGCTGTATTTTTATTAATTTTTAGGTAAAACTGTTATAAAACAAAATATAATAATTTTACATCACATTTCAAATATGTATTAGGTACATTAAAAAAAAAAAAAAACCTTTTACATAGTTGAAGGCTTGGTATCCAGTATCCACCTCAATCTCACACCCAAATCTCGGAGATTTCGAAAAAAAAAGCGATTATTCTTATCTTGAAAACCTTTGGTCACAACAGGGGGTGCTGGAACACAATAAACGTTAGCATACGGGGTGAACTCCCTAAACCACGTAAATGTTGAGTAAGAACTTTTTTTGTAGGTTAGAATTACATGTACAAAGAACATACAGGATTACAAGCAAAGGACGAATTTATTGCCTCAAGTAATCTTACTTTCAACGCCAGATAACTATAATAATTATGATAGGAAAGAAAAGTGGACAATTTTAGTAAAACAAACAACATGAAATATTTATGTAGAGAGTCTGTAGAAAGGAATGAAGTCTTCAAACTTAAAAGGAAGGGCTGAATAGAAAGCAACAAATGAAGAAGACAAGTCTGTAGAAAGTCTCAACGTACGGACGCGTTTACGTACATACGGTAAAGAGAAATATAAAGATGCAGTAAACTGCAGTATGTCATAGGAAAGAACAGTGGACAATTTTAGTAAAACAAACAACATGAAATATTTATGTAGAGAGTCTGTAGAAAGGAATGAAGTCTTCAAAATTAAAAGGAAGGGCTGAATAGAAAGCAACAAATGAAGAAGACAAGTCTGTAGAAAGTCTCAACGTGCGGACGCGTTTACGTACGTACGGCAAAGAGAAATATAAAGATGCAGTAAACTGCAGTATGTCCGTTACAACATCAATACCACCCGGTAAGAAGAATGTTGTTTCTTTTATTATACCTATAAGAAACAAAATCAAGGGATTCTTAGGGAAGGTGTTCAGGTCTTCAGGTACGGGCAAACTCCAGAGCCCTGGAGTTTTGTATACCTGATGTACTCCCCTCCATTTCAGGTGGTAGAGACTTCAAAATCACCCACACTTTGTATTCTTTCTATTTTATTGTTCTATTCTTGACCTTCCTTGATTAGATTTCCTTTAACATTCTTTCTTTTTGACAACAACAGAAAAGGTACGCTCAGACGGTATCAATTTTAATTAATATTTAAATATTTTTCTTTGAGGGCATTTCAAACCCGAATACAAAGGTTCTCGAGGAGGCGTTCTTTAGTTCTCCAAATGTACTCAAGTGTTGACGCCAGACGGAGTGATCCGTCTTTTTGTCTTTTGACGTTTGAAATGCATGTAAAATATTGGAGAAATCCTGTAGACAAAAGGATTCATAAGCATGAGGCTTTCAGGGTTCTTATGTGAGCGAATGTTTGACTCTTGGTACGAAATGTCATCAAGACAGTCAAGAGTAAAGTCTCAAATTTGGTGAAATTGGCGGCGCTTCACAATTATGCCAAAGATGGCCACAGGTATAAGTGCGTGCTGAATGAGATATTGGTGATCTTCAGGTGTGTTCAATCACTCTGCAGTATCTAGTGAAAGCTCACTACTTGTTGGAATGCCAGAATTCCTAGATCCCAGAAATCTTCTAAAGAACATCTTTGATATTATTTTGATGAGAATGACGAAGGTCTGCATTACAAGATACCAACATGAATTTGATCCACTCTAGGCCTGAAGGTAAAACATTCCAAGGGGTCTAGTTCTCCTGCCTCGGTAGATTAGAATCTTTACATCTCTAATTTTATTAATTAATGAAGGTCTGCATTACAAGATACCAACATGAATTTGATCCACTCTAGGCCTGAAGGTAAAACATTCCACAGGGGTCTAGTTCTCCTGCCTCGGTAGATTAGAATCTTTACATCTCTAATTTTATTAATTAATAAGAAGGTCTGCATTACAAGATACCAACATGAATTTGATCCACTCTAGGCCTGAAGGTAAAACATTCCACAGGGGTCTAGTTCTCCTGCCACGGTAGATTAGAATCTTTACATCTCTAATTTTATTAATTAATAAATAATCTCTACTTCTTTTAACCCGAGAGGACTTAGAAATAGAGAACTAGGTAACCAGAAGGTAATAATTGGACGGGAGAATTTCACCTTTCAAATAAATCTGTTGTAATTTGCCTCGGCTGATATCGTTGGGTTAAACATGTGATTATGTGAACCTCGAATATTGAAACTAGGGCTGAGCTGTAAAGATACACCTGTGGGCTCCCCAAAAACAAAGGCAAGGAGCAGATTTGTTTCATTTTTGAAATCTGTGAACAGTGAAGTTCAGAGTTTCAGACTGATTTGTGGAATGATTTTGTTCAACTTTATGAAATGCTCCCGACTTTAGTAAAACTTCTGTTTAAGAGGGTTTTACGTATGATATCAAGTTGTGGGTCAGCTCAATAGGTCCTACTGTTCTTCCAAATGTATTTCAAGTGCTCTCCTTATTGTTCTGATGGGAGGAACCATTACCCAAACGTTAGTTAATTGGATCTGAGGCATGGACATAAATCTTGGTTCATCAACACCTGGAATTTGGACGTATTATTGTATCCTTTTGTTCTTTGGAATTATTCAAAATATTGAATTCAAGTCTGCCTGAAAACACACCAAGAAGAAGCGCCTTCCTGTTCAGTACTTGGGGGAAACGTGCTATCAGTATTGGCATGATGTGTCATTTTAGTTCATTAGCACTGCAATATTGCCAGTTTCTATGCTCATTATACTGACTGCTGATTAATAGGAGTAAAAAGTCAAGAGTACAAGAGCATGTGGCAAAATGTGGCATCACACTCGTACTAAACAAAGAAGCGCCTTCCTGTTCAGTACTTGGGGGAAACGTGCTATCAGTATTGGCATGATGTGTCATTTTAGTTCATTAGCACTGCAATATTGCTAGTTCCTATGCTCATTATACTGACTGCTGATTAATAGGAGTAAAAAGTCAAGAGTACAAGAGCATGTGACAAAATGTGGCATCACACTCGTACTAAACAAATTGTTTAAATTTTTCAATGTGCATGATCTTCCATTCAGATCACCCAAGTTTTCATCAGATCTGAAGAGGTCAGCCCGAATTCAAAATATCAAAGGCAAAAGTTCCCACAAAAATCTCCTTTGTGTTATGCAATTGCTTTGTGCTCCATATTAAACAACTCCTCACGATTGAACGTTCACCCAAGTTTTCATCAGATCTGAAGAGGTCAGCCCGAATTCAAAATATCAAAGGCAAAAGTTCCCACAAAAATCTCCTTTGTGTTATGCCATTGCTTTGTGCTCCATATTAAACAACTCCTCACGATTGAACGTTCGATCCTTCTTTTGAGTTCAGTTTCAATTCGAATTTTTAATTGATTTTTAGTCGTATTGGTTGTTTGGGAATTAAAAGAGAAACAATTTGTCATTGGAATGTGAAGTAGTCAGTAGAAATTGCCGGGAGCCAAATTAATTATTAATCGTATGAAAGCTGAATAGGTGTTTTTGTATTGATCTATTATTGCTTGATACAAACATACTGATGACTACAACACAGAGGATTCAAGGTCCATTATATCTCACGATAATAATAACTTTTCTTTGTATCTACATACGCGTTTGTAATAGAAGAAAATCCAATTTTATTTTAGTCGAGCCGATGTAATCCCATGTCCCTTCCTTCCTGATTTCTACCAAGAATTCTAAAGTTGAAGAATATAAAGATCATGCTGCTCTGCGGCCATAGAACGTTGGCATTTCAACGTATGGATTCTGCCGTAGGCAATCAGCAAGGTATTCTGGATGCCGACAAATAAGAGGGAATGACATAAACTCTCTCCATAAGCTCTATATCTGAAGGTAACAGTAACACCGTGTATTTTGACTGCGATACAAGATACAATACTTGTAACTTGTAAATGCTCTTCAATAGAACTTAGCCTAGCGCTTTGCCGGGCGCACAGATAAATTGGATCATGCAGAACAATAATTGCATTTCATGCAGTGCACACCTCTATCAAAAATATTGATCAGAAACAGGCAAAATGGAAGGAAAAGAACATTACAGGGAAGAAATATCCTTAAATAATAAAAAGTAGAATATTATTGTTGTTAGCCATTTACGTTCTACAAAATGAGGCAAAACACGATTATCAGATTAGAAATATGTGCAGTGAAAAATGAGCTTGAAAATTTCTTTGTGTTTTTGTATTATATTACCAAAGTTTACAGGGTCGCATGGGTCCCACAGTGGAAACCAGAAATGTACTCGTTTACTGGACGACTTGGACCTTCAGATCTTGGAATAGGGCTTGAGTTCCAAGAATGGAATTCAATTTATTCAATGTTTAATCTGCACTAGATTCTACAGCAAAATGTAAAATAATGATAGTCGTATAGAAAATGTCGTAGTAACATCAGTTTATCCTAGTAACATGAGTTATTTCAAGGTTGACTTACACCAGCTTGTGAAATGATGCCATCTATCCATATCTATTGTACATCAAAACTGTGGAGATAAAGCCACTTGTGGACGCAGCCTAAGTAACAAATGAGCAACTATTCATTTTAATGAACATAATATTTAAATAACATCATCTCATCCAATCTCCCCTAATGAGAGCTCTCTTTACTTGTTACCTGTCAAATATTACATTCCAAACACTTTTAACTTCATACTCGAAGCTTGCTATGATCAACTATGATGTACTTCAGGTCAACCTGAATTTCAACACTTAGGAAATCTTTCATCTCAGTTGGACTCTCTAATATTTAAATAACATCATCTCATCCAATCTCCCCTAATGAGAGCTCTCTTTACTTGTTACCTGTCAAATATTACATTCCAAACACTTCTAACTTCATACTCGAAGCTTGCTATGATGTACCTACTTCAGGTCAACCTGAATTTCAACACTTAGGAAATCTTTCATCTCAGTTGGACTCTCCAAAAAATTAAACTTGTGAGCATTCCAACACTCGAAAGAAGTGTGGAACCAGGAGAAACATACACAACTGTTAGCTCCAATATAATTTAAGCTTTCTTCAAGAGGTATGATGCCCAAAAACCAAAGTATTTTAGGAATGCTAACTTCGCTCAAAATTATAATTAGACACCTATGCATGTATCTACCTAGGAGGTATGGTGGATACTTTCAAGATTATTAAAATAATTGCTTTTTTTCTCCTAACTTTTTACCTACTACATACCTACATATGAAGTATAACTTCATAACTGGTAAATTGAAACGCTTTATCCGCCCTAGTACCAAAGTAGGTAACATGAGGTACACCGCTGATCAACCGATAATGCCCGTGTAATCCTAGTATTGGAACAATTATAATTAGACACCTATGCATGTATCTACCTAGGAGGTATGGTGGATACTTTCAAGATTATTAAAATAATTGCTTTTTTTTCTCCTAACTTTTTACCTACTACATACCTACATATGAAGTGTTAACTGGTAAATTGAAACGCTTTATCCGCCCTAGTACCAAAGTAGGTAACATGAGGTACACCGCTGATCAACTGATAATTCCCGTGTAATCCTAGTATTGGAACGTCTTACGTCCAACTTCGGGACAGCTCCTCTTTAACTTTGAAATGCCTTTTTTTTCTCAAGAACAGCCAGAACTCAAGATGTATCTCAAGTTTTATACATCAAATATTATTTGCACAACATTACAAAAATGTCGCTTGGTATTTGGAACTTTGATATTTGGTCGAACGGAAAGAATTTCGAATTCTTTAGGTTTCATTTTTAAATAACTCATTAATGTTTTTTCTTTAAGATTATTTTCAGGCACGACCTCAAGATAGTTCTTTGCTGAAGAAAAAAATTTAAAGAACTGTAAAGGAGGAGGATGCAACAAAAATGTAGGAAAAGCAGACAACAAAAATGGTCATAATTAGATAATGCATTTTCATTTGGAACTTTGATATTTGGTCGAACGGAAAGAATTTCGAATTCTTTAGGTTTCATTTTTAAATAACTCATTAATGTTTTTTCTTTAGGATTATTTTCAGGCACGACCTCAAGATAGTTCTTTGCTGAAGGAGAAAATTCAAAGAACTGTAAAGGAGGAGGATGCAACAAAAATGTAGGAAAAGCAGACAACGAAAATGGTCATAATTAGAAAATGCATTTTCCAGGAATTTACCTACATTGTTGTACTTATTGAAGATTGAAAATTTAAAGAACTGTAAAGGAGGAGGATGCAACAAAAATGTAGGAAAAGCAGACAACGAAAATGGTCATAATTAGAAAATGCATTTTTCAGGAATACCTATATTGTTGTATTGAAGATTGGCACTTCAAAGTCATCGTAATAAATCTCGAAATGTCCCATAATCAATAAGTTTGAAGACAGGGCCTGACTTTTCCACACACAATCTCATTTGATTAATCAGAGAGGGTTTTATATTTATTTTGATATTTAAAACACTTCATAACTGATATTTTAAAAACGCAGAAAAAAATCAACTTCATATCGATTAAAAATCAGACAGGAATTCGAAATATCTTCGAGTCAATAAATACGACTGACCACAGAGCCACATACCTACCTACAGACCAATGGAGTGTGGAGTTTTGGATCAACTTCAATCGATTAAAAAATCAGACAGGAATTCGAAATATCTTCGAGTCAATAAATACGACTGACCACAGAGCCACATACCTACAGACCAATGGAGTGTGGAGTTTTGAAGTAGTAAGTTGGGTTGTCTCCCTACTATTATTTCCCTTGAAATGCATTGGAAGCAATCACGTCCTCAAAGGCTTTTAACAGTTCCGAGTTAATTACAGATAAGGAAAGTAATAAACAAAACAAAACTCATTAGGATAATCTACAATCTCTTCCACTTCTTTTGCAAAGTGAACAAGGAAAAAGATATCGATGTAACGAACCAACTAATTCCCTACAGTCTTCGAGTCAATACGACTGACCACAGAGCCACATACCTACCTACAGACCAATGGAGTGTGGAGTTTTGGAGTAGTAAGTTGGGTTGTAATGGTAATGGTAATGGTAATATAAGTACTTTTATTGTACTTTTATTGTACAGTTGTCTCCCTACTATTATTTCCCTTGAAATGCATTGGAAGCAATCACATCCTCAAAGGCTTTTAACAGTTCCGAGTTAATTACAGATAAGGAAAGTAATAAACAAAACAAAACTCATTAGGATAATCTACAATTTCTTCCACTTCTTTTGCAAAATGAACAAGGAAAAAGATATCGATGTAACGAACCAACTAATTCCCTACAAAATAATTTTAAATGTCAACACGGTATTATTGCTAACTTGTAATAAGAAAAGGTAAGACAAAGATTAGCAAAATTCTTTTAAAAGATACCGATCCCAAATTTTTTTGAACATAACCCTAAGTATTGCGGCAAGTTTTGAAGTCAATAATGTCCGCGTTATCTTCTCAGGAACTCTCGTAAACTCAGGGTATTTGCTCATATTGGACAGGACTTTCTGGGGGTTCACAAAAAATCACCCAAACCAATGACAATATAGATTATAGACCAATGTCACTATCATACAGCACTATCATACAAACAAGTTAATTTATATTTAAATATATGTTTGTATAATTTATTGAACATTGTATATTTGTATACTGTAGAGGAATTTTTCTACACTTTGTACTTCCTTTTTCAACACTTTTGAGTAAAAGGCGATCAGATCAAGAAGCCTTCCCTTCCAAGGGATTCACTATTTTTCCAGAGACCCCACAAAGACTTTTGGCTGAGAAATGCATAGGAAAGTGAATCCTGTCCTAAATTAGAGAAAAGAGCACACAGTAGGTACTTGGCGCCCACACTAAGCTGTGCATTTATAGAAAAACAAAACATAAACTCGGATTTTGATAAATATTTCCACTCAACATTATTACCAGTAATCCTCTTATCCGACGATATACTGAAAACATCATGTAGTGCTGTTTGGGATGCTGAATTAAGTATTGAATAAATAGTTTCCTAACGATCTAATGGGATTAAGTCGAGTTCTGGGATAAATTACTGTCTTACCCGTCTGAGTACCAACGAGCACAAAAATTACATGTACAGACAGATTACTAGTGTTGTGTATAACAAGTTTAAGACTGAGTTTAACACGCATACAAATATTCTGCATAGATAATAACGATTACCTTGATCTGGTCTTAATTAATAATTGGATTTTGTATCATAAAATAAATGATGAAAGAAATAAAATAATAAATGTTAGCCATTTATAAATCTTTTTTAAATTTTTGAAAACATGGAACATTGAAACAATATTATATTTTCAAACAATCTCTATGACTAGTCCACAGTAGTCCACACTAATCCACAGCGTGTTTGTTGAATTTTATTGACAAATAATTTCCACTGTCAAATATGATCAACAGCTACTGAACTTAGTGAAACCCCTCTTGAAAGTAATCCACAATAATGCCATTAAACCATTACCACTACTGGTCCATGTCGCTATGTCCATATTTGCCACAAAGGTTACAGAAGAGCTGTTAGCTTTCCATAATAAAGTCACCGACAGATAATTAGAAACAAGCAGAACGTGGAGACTGAAAAAGCCATATAGGGCATATGAGATGAAGACATAAAAGTGGTGCTGTATGGCAGATATGCAGAACAACATAAGTAGCCAAACAGATGGAAAAATCAATACATGAGATGTTTCTTGTGCATACAGGATGGCTGAGAGATTAGGAAAACTTTTTCGTCTATTGATCCTATGGACTACTTAAAGGATGACGTGAACACAACTCTTATGTTTGGCTAATTTATCCATTAAAAGTCTGGAAATTTGGAATGTTAAAATGCAATCTGACGAATCAAATTCCTATGCCCAAGATTTTTCACTCAAAGAAAGGTGTTGTGTTCGATTCAATATTTCAGTATTGTCTATGAAACATTGAAACAAATTTTAAAATACTTATATGACACAATACAAATCACTCTGAACACTATCCAGTAGACACCCCGTATATTTCTGATCATTATTACCACTATACACCTTCATAATAACTGCGTGGATAAATGTATCCTTGTATCCTTCAGACTTGACGCTGGCTATTGTTGTATAATACCTTGAAGATTCTCCTTTGTACGGAGAAGATGCTCCTTGTAATCCCAACATGTTCCACACATGACTTCTTCCAGTGTAGAATGTAGGTTGTTTTCATTTTGAAAAGTACAAGTTTCTGACTCTAGGTCTTTAGACGCTGTCAACCAGTTATGGAGAAAATGGAGAAATTATAGTGTTTTGTACTAGTTCTCTGTACTTTGTTGCACTACTTATAATCCACTCAATGAATTTGGCCTAAATTCCTGAATAGTGTACCGAAGAATTTTTCACCAGGGTTACATTCTTAGCTCAAAATCTTTTTCTTTTGCTCGACAAACACTATTTTGACTCCATTTTGAAGATCATAGTCAAGATGGTATAAAACCCCCAAGAACCCCGAGATCCACGAACATTTTAACAGAGCCCAGAAATGGACCAAGCTGACCTGTAGTAGAAACAAAAAATTACCAAGAATTTTTGGTTTCCTAGCAACGCATGTAACCGTAAATGATATATTATCATTATTATGTTTCGTTAGAGAATTAATATAGTATGTGTCCATTAGGTTCAAGTACCTTTTCAAGTATAAAATGTTAAACTTTGGTTTCCTAGCAACGCATGTAACCGTAAATGATATATTATCATTATTATGTTTCGTTAGAGAATTAATATAGTATGTGTCCATTACGTTCAAGTACCTTTTCAAGTATAAAATGTAAACGCAGTTAATCTCTTTCAAAAAAATAAACTTGTGAGCATTCCAACACTCGAAAGAAGTGTGGAACCAGGAGAAACATACACAACTGTTAGCTCCAATATAATTTAGCTTTCTTCAAGAGGTATGTCCAAAAACCAAAGTATTTTAGGAATGCTAACTTCGCTCAAAATTATAATTAGACACCTATGCATGTATCTACCTAGGAGGTATGGTGGATACTTTCAAGATTATTAAAATAATTGCTTTTTTTTCTCCCAACTTTTTACCTACTACATACCTACATATGAAGTGTGATAACTTTAAAACTGGTAAATTGAAACGCTTTATCCGCCCTAGTACCAAAGTAGGTAACATGAGGTACACCGCTGATCAACTGATAATGCCCGTGTAATCCTAGTATTGGAAATGATGGCAAAATGTCTAGGTCGTTCCTTCCAGGATTCCATTTATATTGTGACAGAAGAAGCATTTGTTTCCACAGATGCAAATTTCCAAATACGGAGACGGTGAGTTGCATAAAAAATCCGAAAATTATACCAGAAGTGTTCATCTAGACACCCCAACACCATAAGGTAACGAAGCATCCTGATGGGATAATGTTCGTTCTCGGAACGGCTGGCTTTCTCCTATCCTGTCTTCCTTCTCTCTTCGATTTCGAAGAGAGAAGGAAGGTTTTCACTGACTATTAAACAACTTTGATAAGCATTAGTTCAGAGCGAAGTAAGTACTTACCCCCAAAACGGATTACAATATGTTCATTTCAGATATTTTCATAAAAACTTACCTGTAACAAAAGAAAACCAATACAAAGTTAATTTTATTACAAACATACTTAATGACTATTTTACCAGAACTGTTATATTAATGTATAAAATATGACGTGACGTAACCAAGGAAATCCCAAAGGAACAAAACAGACAGACGACACCGAAGCGAATACAATAGTCCGTCCCTTATACCTTTTATTATTAGTAATAATAAAGGAAGGACGGACTAAAAACACGAGCATTTACATTTATGTACCTAGCTGACGAAATGTCAAACTATATACCGAACTGTTATATTAATGTATAAAATATGACGTGACGTAACCAAGGAAATCCCAAAGGAACAAAAAACACGAGCATTTACATTTATGTACCTAGCTGACGAAATGTCAAACTATATACTTGTAATATGTAATTGCCAACCTGGAAAACATAAGTATCTACATAAAAACACACACAAATAACTTTCCTCCCAAACATAAGCAAAGATATATTCAAAAGAACTCTCCATTTACCACCATACTGTTCAGACGGTCCAAACACGAAAGCTCGTGGAATCGATCCCCTCCCATAAACCCTAAAGGCCCAAGGGTCTCGTTTTGAGTAAGTATTATAAAAAAAAAGAAAAAAAAATCTTTGGTGTGAAAATGATCAGCGCCCAGCGTTAATAACAGAGTATACGTGAACCTCAGGTCTCCGCGGATCTAGCTAGAGTACAAATGCCGAACTATGAAGTGTAACCGGTTGGAGTTTGGTCAGTTTGGCTTACATGGTTTTATTTTCTCAACTTATTTGCATAATTTTGGCGGTAAGTCCGATCACACATGTATTTGTAAAGACGGAAATCAATCAAATGCCCTAATGTCACCGACACCGAAGCGAATACAATAGTCCGTCCACTATACCTTTTATTATTAGTAATAATAAAGGAAGGACGGACTAAAAAGAAAAAAAATCTTTGGTGTGAAAATGATCAGCGCCCAGCGTTAATAACAGAGTATACGTGAACCTCAGGTCTCCGCGGATCTAGCTAGCGTACAAATGCCGAACTATGAAGTGTAACCGGTTGGAGCTTGGTCAGTTTGGCTTACATGGTTTTATTTTCTCAACTTATTCGCATAATTTTGGCGGTAAGTCCGATCGCACATGTATTTGTAAAGACGGAAATCAATCAAATGCCCTAATGTCATCCTGCTTCTAGACGCAATGATTCAAAGAAAGGTGTTGTGTTCGATTCAATATTTCAGTATTGTCTATGAAACATTGAAACAAATTTTAAAATACTTATATGACACAATAGCACAATACAAATCACTCTGAACACTACCCAGTAGACACCCCGTATATTTCTGATCATTATTACCACTATACACCTTCATAATAACTGCGTGGATAAATGTATCCTTGTATCCTTCAGACTTGACGCTGGCTATTGTTGTATAATACCTTGAAGATTCTCCTTTGTACGGAGAAGATGCTCCTTGTAATCCCAACATGTTCCACACATGACTTCTTCCAGTGTAGAATGTAGGTTGTTTTCATTTTGAAAAGTACAAGTTTCTGACTCTAGGTCTTCAGACGCTGTCAACCAGTTGTGGAGAAAATGGAGAAATTATAGTGTTTTGTACTAGTTCTCTGTACTTTGTTGCACTGCTTATAATCCACTCAATGAATTTGGCCTAGATTCCTGAATAGTGTACCGAAGTATTTTTCACCAGGGTTACATTGGGGATGTCAACTTAGCTCAAAATCTTTTTCTTTTGCTCGACAAACACAAATTTTGACTCCACTTTGAAGATCATAGTCAAGATGGTATAAAACCCACAAGAACCCCGAGATCCACGAACATTTTAACAGAGCCCAGAAATGGACCAAGCTGACCTGTAGTAGAAACAAAAAATTACCAAGAATTTTTGGTTTCCTAGCAACGCATGTAACCGTAAATGATATATTATCATTATTATGTTTCGTTAGAGAATTAATATAGTATGTGTCCATTAGGTTCAGGTACCTTTCCAAGTATAAAATGTTAAATGCAGTTAATCTCTTTCAAAAAATTAAACTTGTGAGCATTCCAACACTCGAAAGAAGTGTGGAACCAGGAGAAACATACACGACTGTTAGCTCCAATATAATTATATTTATACGTATCTGCTAAAGCTGACTGCAAAAATGGATAGTAGCTCTATTTACGTATACTGCACAAAAGGAGGCCATACATATGTACGTTATGTGAATTCATATAAATGAACCCAAGAAAGCCTCGGTTCTCAAACTTCTAGTACGTTAGTCTTTAACTTTACAGAAGAACCTGGAAGTACTTTCATCAAAAGCCACCACAAAACTGACAGAAATATGTGGGCATTTATTATTTTCCTTGTATATAAAAATAAGCTCTATTTACGTATACTGCACAAAAGGAGGCCATACATATGTATGTGAATTCATATAAATGAACCCAAGAAAGCCTCGGTTCTCAAAGTTCTAGTACGTTAGTCTTTAACTTTACAGAAGAACCTCGAAGTACTTTCATCAAAAGCCACCACAAAACTGACAGAAATATGTGGGCATTTATTATTTTCCTTGTATATAAAAATAAAAAAAAGCAAAACACTATGAAACCGTGTAGGCGATCTTGTGACTCTGACGTCACACACCTACAGTATGCTTCACAAAAGAAATGAGGTTAATATTAAACACATGCATGAAGACAACAACACAACTCATAGAAACAATACAGAAAACTTTGCTGGGGGAGAGTGAAAGTTCACGGTGGTTAGACATAAAGTTCAAACAATTTTAGCGTGGTTTAAATGTTTTGTAAGATGCTGGGGGAGAGTGAAAGTTCACGGTGGTTAGACATAAAGTTCAAACAATTTTAGCGTGGTTTAAATGTTTTGTAAGTGACTAAACGGATAGATCAACTTGATGAACTTAACATCAAGTATCAAGTATTAATCATAATAACTTTATGATACAAAGATCATTATGAAGAACTTCACATCAAGCCAGTTTCTTGAAGAAATAGTCAACAAGGAACTTATGAGGAAAATATCTTGTGCAAAATGTTCAGTGGCATCCAAAAGAACGACTTTGTAATGGAATTTGTATTGCCTTTGTAAATGAGAAGTAATTGAGATTTCTGAAATGTTTGGAAATTAGTTTTGTTTTTCTAAACTTTATACTGATGGCTGGCATCTTCGCTGGCACAAGAATGCAACCATTTTGCAAGGTTGGCAACAGAACAATTCGTCATTCAAGACCAACCAGTATACTAATATCTGTCACTTTTCAATAAATAAATAAAAATCGCAATCATGTCCTTCGAAGTTTATGTGTGTTCTAGCTAGGTAGGAACATTATAATTTATGTACAGCATCTAGTCAACATACGCAGGTAATTATGTACCTCGAAGTTTATGTGTGTTCTAGCTAGGTAGGAACATTATAATTTATGTACAGCATCTAGTCAACATACGCAGGTAATTATGTACCTACTTGTGTAACTGTATGTCCCGTGTTTAGCACGGATAGAAATATCACGTGCTTGATGAAATAAAACTACTTTGAAATCTGAATTATCTGTGGTGAAGCTAAAAAAGATACTCAACTGTCCTCTCAAGGCTGAGATCACTCCGTATTCAAAGCAGAAAATCCGAAACTTTGACATTGCCGGATCTAGTCAACATACGCAGGTAATTATGTACCTACTTGTGTAACTGTATGTCCCGTGTTTAGCACGGATAGAAATATCACGTGCTTGATTAAATAAAACTACTTTGAAATCTGAATTATCTGTGGTGAAGCTAAAAAAGATACTCAATTGTCCTCTCGGGGCTGAGATCACTCCCTATTCAAAGCAGAAAATCCGAAACTTTGACATTGCCGGGAATGGAGAAAGATCGGCCACGGAGGTTACTTGCTTGATGAAATAAAAAGACAAAATGTTTGAGAGGAGCTATTAGGTAGCTTAAGTACTGAATATTGTCACTCTAATTTGGCACGGAACAAAATTAACTGACCTGACAGTTTACCTACTTGAAATGGTTTCAGCAAAACAAAATAACTCAGCTGAAGTACACCAGGGAGCTAACATAGCCTAGCGCGAAAACAAAGGACCATTTTTTCTCCTTATTAATTGCAATTATCTGTCCAATGTCTTGGAAGTAATTTTATAAAATAACAAATTAAAAAAATAACTCAAATCAAAGCGTCCGAAACATTTACCAAGTTCTTGGTCTGAACATATCAGAGATGTTTTTCATGAGAAAGATATGCAACTAGAGTTAACCCTTGGCGGCCAAAGAGGTGCTGCCGTTTGGTTCATTAGCATCGTAATGCTGGAGGAAATATAAGATCTACCCAGATTTTATTATGCAACTAGAGTTAACCCTTGGCGGCCAAAGAGGTGCTGCCGTTTGGTTCATTAGCATCGTAATGCTGGAGGAAATATAAGATCTAACCTTTAGAACACTTTAATAAATACAAATAAAAAAGATCTAACCAGATTTTACACATAAGTTATATTATGTGTCTAGATCGATTTTTAAGAAAGGGAGAGGCAAACTCTATCGAGCGTCAAAGTTAGTCATGGCTCCCACTGAAAATTCAATACTTTTGTGTACCTACCTAGTATTAGCAAATCATAGGACTTGCCCAAATTCAGTTGAATTTTAAAACCCTCATCCCAGAATGATATTTTGACAAAGTACCATCCAAACTTCCAAGAAAGGGTTAATTATCTGAAGGTCAACGAGTGAGGTATAAAAAAATATTCACAAGAAATCAAACCAAGATTACTTCTAACTTTTATATAAAACTCATTGGGGTCTCTGGAAAAATAGTGAATCCCTTGGAAGGGAAGGCTTCTTGATCTGATCGCCTTTTCCTCAAAAGTGTTGAAAAAGGAAGTATATACAATGTTCAATAAATTATACAAACATATATTTAAATATAAATTAACTTGTTTGTATGATAGTGCTCATAACTGAATGTTGACATGTCTACCATATTGTCATTGGTTTGGGTGATTTTTTGTGAACCCCCAGAAAGTCCTGTCCAATAAGAGCAAATACCCTGAGTTGACGAGAGTTCCTGAGAAGATAACGCGGACATTATTGACTTCAAAACTTGCCGTAATACTTAGGGTTATGTTAAAAAAAAAGAAAAAGGAAGTACAAAGTGTAGAAAAATTCCTCTACAGTATACAAATATACAATGTTCAATAAATTATACAAACATATATTTAAATACAAATTAACTTGTTTGTATGATAGTGCTCATAACTGAATGTTGACATTGGTCTATATTGTCATTGGTTTGGGTGATTTTTTGTGAACCCCCAGAAAGTCCTGTCCAATAAGAGCAAATACCCTGAGTTTACGAGAGTTCCTGAGAAGATAACGCGGAGATTATTGACTTCAAAACTTGCCGCAATACTTAGAGTTATGTTTATAAAAATAACATATGTAGTTTTTTTACTGCACAAGAATATTATAACTAACCTTTGCTCATGCGTTCTGGTGGTTAGAAATCTCATATCAATAAAGCTTTTTAAATAACTGATGGATAACATGAATAATATTCCATTATTTATTGATTCTGCCATTGGTAAGGAGTCTAGGATTATTTAGGTTTCACATACAAGGTCATTGCTAATAGTATTCAGGATAATAATACCCGCCTTAGACTGACCATGTCTAGATACCTAGATAGTGTAGAGTAGACTTTCCTTTGCCAGTGATGAGATTTATTGGGCAAAAATAGAGTAGGAAGAATCAAGTACATTTGGTTTAAGGATAATAATACCCGCCTTAGACTGACCATGTCTAGATACCTAGATAGTGTAGAGTAGACTTTCCTTTGCCAGTGATGAGATTTATTAGGCAAAAATAGAGTAGGAAGAATCAAGTACATTTGGTTTCATTGAGCATCCTTAGTTAGGGTCATTTAAACTGAGATTAATAATATTGAAGGATGAAACATTGCAATAAAAATAGCTTCATATTTTAGTTCTGCCAAAAAACTGGTTTATGGCCTGCAGGCATCAAATTAATTTGAGCCCGTGCTACCAAGAAGCATGTCACGGTGTCCATGTCGAGATGGAGTGACTCCTAGATAAATCAGATCCGATGAAATCTGCAGGAAAATGAAATTCTTCCGAGTGAAATATCTGTGATCTAAAAGCACATAAAATTATGAAATTAATCTCTAATTGAATACAAACAGAAAACATACGAGAAAATATAGTCTATCATAAATACATCAAATTTGAAGAATAATTCTGCCGTGTAATGAACACATCAAAACAGCGACCAGTCTATTGACTATTACTGAACATTATCTGGTCTTTGGATCCAATATATTTTATTCCGTACAGGATCTAGTACTGTTTCCATATAAGGGGATTTCTTGATCTATTTTTACGATAATCCAGAATGCAGAAGATTGATATGATTGGACTTTGATTGAGATGACACAAAACCCGTGCCTCGTGACGTATATGATGGAATTTATATGAGGATTTAGTACAAGATTCCACTGCAGACCATAAATGTAGATATCAGCTGAAAACTAGATAGATCCAATATATTTTATTCCGTACAGGATCTAGTACTGTTTCCATATAAGGGGATTTCTTGATCTATTTTTACGATAATCCAGAATGCTGAAGATTGATATGATTGGACTTTGATTGAGATGACACAAAACCCGTGCCTCGTGACGTATATGATGAAATTTTACGATAATCCAGAATGCAGAAGATTGATATGATTGGACTTTGATTGAGATGACACAAAACCCGTGCCTCGTGACGTATATGATGAATTTTATATGAGGATTTAGTACAAGATTCCACTGCAGACCATAAATGTAGATATCAGCTGAAAACTAGATAAAAAAAAGTCGAACAAAATTAAAGGCATGATTGACTCAGCAAAATATGAAGTCAACAACTTACCATTATGATTCAATACAAACATATTCTTGGAAAAAAAAAAAAAAAGTCGAACAAAATTAAAGGCATGATTGACTCAGCAAAATATGAAGTCAACAACTTACCATTATGATTCAATACATATTCTTGGGGGAAAAAGGCGATCAGATCAAGAAGCCTTCCCTTCCAAGGGATTCACTATTTTTCCAGAGACCCCACAAAGACTTTTGGCTGAGAAATGCATAGGGAAGTGAATCCTGTCCTAAATTAGAGAAAAGAGCACACAGTAGGTACTTGGCGCCCACACTGGAGGAAAAGGCGATCAGATCAAGAAGCCTTCCCTTCCAAGGGATTCACTATTTTTCCAGAGACCCCACAAAGACTTTTGGCTGAGAAAAGCATAGGGAAGTGAATCCTGTCCTAAAATAGAGAAAAGAGCACACAGTAGGTACTTGGCGCCCACACTAAGCTGTGCATTTATACAAAAACAAAACATAAACTTGGATTTGATAAATATTTCCACTCAACATTATTACCAGTACAGTAATCCTCTTATCCGACGATATACTGAAAACATCATGGAGTGCTGTTTGGGATGCTGAATTAAGTATTGAATAAATAGTCTACCTAACGATCTAATGGGATTAAGTCGAGTTCTGGGATAAATTACTGTCTTACCCGTCTGAGTACCAACGAGCACAAAAATTACATGTACAGACAGATTACTAGTGTTGTGTATAACAAGTTTAAGACTGAGTTTAACACGCATACAAATATTCTGCATAGATAATAACGATTACCTTGATCTGGTCTTAATTAATAATTAGATTTTGTATCATAAAATAAATGATGAAAGAAATAAAATAATAAATGTTAGCCATTTATAAATCCTTTTTAAATTTTTGAAAACATGGAACATTGAAACAATATATGATAAATGATGAAAGAAATAAAATAATAAATGTTAGCCATTTATAAATCTTTTTTAAATTTTTGAAAACATGGAACATTGAAACAATATTATAATCGTTGCAAGATGTTGTCTGGAGCTTGGAGCTGCATTCCACAACATGTAGTACTAGGTTGTCATATCATATCCGTGTTTCAGCCATTGAGTTGACCATCGTTGCAAGATGTTGTCTGGAGCTTGGAGCTGCATTCCACAACATGTAGTACTAGGTTGTCATATCATATCCGTGTTTCAGCCATTTCTCTTTTGCATAATATAATCCCCAGTCCCCAACAGAACATGTCAGTTTCAATCATGCCACAAAACAGTTCACGCTTGAAGAATTCTTACGCTCGTGTCAACACGGGTTTTTTAGTTTGTCAATTCTTCAAGAAACTAGTTTTACTTTATAATAAAATATTAGTTCTGTTGAAACGTTTATGTCCACGTTGCTAAATCGTAAAATATTAAATTTAATAGTTAGAGGTTTAGTCTGAGATAAGTAGGTACATACACCAACAGTGTTCGAGTTGATGCCAAAGTCAGGAATCAGGCATTAAATTTAATAGTTAGAGGTTTAGTCTGAGATAAGTAGGTACATACACCAACAGTGTTCGAGTTGATGCCAAAGTCAGGAATCAGGAGTAACCACGGTATGGAAAACAACTGATGGTTTTGTATATCTCTCTTGTTTATTTACTAGAACTTTCTCAACATGTCTGTCCAAATATCTAATCGCGAAAAAAAGCTACTAAAGATACTGACTGGATAGTTATGTAAAGTTCTCTGCAGACATAGCTGAAAACAAATCAAAGTGACAACAATGTCAGTTATAGCATCTAATCCATTGCCAGTACCAGTCCACGTCTATCATATTGAAGCTAGAAGATGAAACTTTACAAGGGTTTGTGGTTTCCTGGAATAATCTAATCATTCAAGGTATATGATTACATAATTCATTAGAATTATGAAGGTTAAAAGAGACCATCTCGTCTAGTTAGTAATGGAAAATTGGCATATATGGAAGCATTGTACTATGTATTTACTTGACACCTGAGGGAAGAGGGGTTAGGACTCAAGGGTGAGAATGCTTAAGCATTTCATATAAAAATATGAAGTTTACAGCACAAAAGTATGCTTTATAGGTCTGCAGCTTTAAATCGAAAATACACAGTGTTCATTCCTGCTTTCCTACGACAGGAATGTCCCATGCGTTCGAGCCCAAAAGCTAAAACGGTGTAATTTTTTTTCTTCTTTTTTTTTGAAATAGGTAGGTAACAGACACAACTGACAGTAAGGGAATGACTGTGTACAATACAAACAAGAACCTACTTACGACGAAAACAAAAATTTCTGAGAATGTCAAGAACAATAATCTAGTTATCTGGTGCCCAAGTGTACTTAACTCACTTACGTAAGCAAAATAGATAACGACTATAATGAGCTATCTCGGGAGAGTGATGTGCTTGAACTGCATTGCTAAATATTTGCGAGGATATATCTATAAAAATGCTCTTCTTTTTATAGTCCTTTTCAAGCCTATTCAACCATGGAGGTTAAGATACAAGTTACATGTTTTTACACTTGTGTTGGGTTTTGGTCTGTCAATCAGGATTTCGATAATAGCAAGCAAGGGTATTCCAAGAAAACAATAAGCCTGTTTTTATTCAAATGCATTATGTCATCGCTGTGGTTTACAAGAGCACAAGATAGCAACTTAGCACCCAATGTTAGTGGAGCCCAGGTACGCCATGTTAGTGTAGTTGTTTGTTTTTATTAACCTACAATAGCGCTCCAGAAACTCCGCTTTTCAACCCTACACGTTTGATCTAGGCAAGAGGAACACTGCCACACTTGCCACAGTATGGAACACAAAGTTACTCCTTTCCTTTCTAAAGAATCTTGAAAGATGAATTTGTTCATTCGCAACTTGAAATCCTATAGCAAGTAGGTAAAAGACACATAAACATGCTTATTTTTCGTACTCCTAATGACAAACCAAATTCCTGCGAGCGATATACCATCAACTTTGATCGATCTCGATCAGTCTACTTGACTAATACCCATGTGAAATTTGCCGAATAGCACAGAAATCAAGAGCAAATCGTCTCCTATTCCACTCCAAATTGTAGCGTTCGAACTAAAAACCCCAGAGCCAGCATAGAGCGGTGTCGGCATTACTCTTTCCTTTATTTAGGGGTGTCAACTGCCCGAGGCAGCACTAATAAATAACGATTAGATTATGATAGTGCCCATAATTATGTATATCGGGGCCCTTGGATATAAATGATGAAAGAAATAAAATAATAAATGTTAGCCATTTATAAATCTTTTTTAAATTTTTGAAAACATGGAACATTGAAACAATATAATTATGTTTTCTCAAACAATCTCTATGACTAGTCCAGAAACTTTACAAGGGTTTGTGGTTTCCTGGAATAATCTAATCATTCAAGGTATATGATTACATAATTCATTAGAATTATGAAGGTTAAAGGAGACCATCTCGTCTAGTTAGTAATGGAAAATTGGCTTAACACCAGGCAAAATTGGCATAAACACATTATACCATGTAACTCACTGTTGAAGTGGCATCCAAAAGAACGACTTTGTAATGGAATTTGTATTGCCTTTGTAAATGAGAAGTAATTGAGATTTCTGAAATGTTTGGAAATCAGTTTTGTTGTAACAGACACAACTGACAGTAAGGGAATGACTGTGTACAATACAAACAAGAACCTACTTACGACGAAAACAAAAATTTCTGAGAATGCCGAGAACAATAATCTAGTTATCTGGTGCCCAAGTCTACTTAACTCACTTACGTAAGCAAAATAGATAACGACTATAACGAGCTATCTCGGGAGAGTGATGTGCTTGAACTGCATTGCTAAATATTTGCGAGGATATACCTATAAAAATGCTCTTCTTTTTATAGTCCTTTTTAAGCCTATTCAAGCATGGAGGTTAAGATACAAGTTACATGTTTATACACTTGTGTTGGGTTTTGGTCTGTCAATCAGGATTTCGCTAATAGCAAGCAAGGGTATTCCAAGAAAACAATAAGCCTGCTGTTATTCAAATGCATTATGTCATCGCTGTGGTTTAGAAGAGCACAAGATAGCTACTTAGCACCCAATGTTAGTGGAGCCCAGGTACGCCATGTTAGTGTAGTTGTTTGTTTTTATTAACCTCCAATAGCGCTCCAGAAACTCCGCTTTTCAACCCTACACGTTTGACACTAGTCCACAGTAGTCCACACTAATCCACAGCGTGTTTGTTGAATTTTATTGACAAATAATTTCCACTGTCAAATATGATCAACAGCTACTGAACTTAGTGAAACCCCTCTTGAAAGTGATCCACAATAATGCCATTAAACCATTACCACTACTGGTCCATGTCGCTATGTCCATATTTGCCACAAAGGTTACAGAAGAGCTGTTAGCTTTCCATAATAAAGTCACCGACAGATAATTAGAAACAAGCAGAACGTGGAGACTGAAAAAGCCATATAGGGCATATGAGATGAAGACATAAAAGTGGTGCTGTATGGCAGATATGCAGAACAACATAAGTAGCCAAACAGATGACGTTTGACGTAGGCAAGAGGAACACTGCCACACTTGCCACAGTATGGAACACAAAGTTACTCCTTTCTAAAGAATCTTGAAAGATGACTTTGTTAATTCGCAACTTGAAATCCTATAAACAAGTAGGTAAAATACACATAACTTGCTTATTTTTCGTACTCCTTTGACTTGAAAGTCTTTTCATGAGAAAGTACTAATAATGACAAACCGAATTCCTGCGAGCGATATACCATCGACTTTAATCGATCTCGATCAGTCTACTTGACTAATACCCATGTAAAATTCGCCGAATAGCACAGAAATCAAGAGCAAATCGTCTCCTATTCCACTCCAAATTGTAGCGTTCGAACTAAAAATCCCAGAGCCAGCATCGAGCGGTGTCGGCATTACTCTTTCCTTTATTCGATCTCGATCAGTCTACTTGACTAATACCCATGTAAAATTCGCCGAATAGCACAGAAATCAAGAGCAAATCGTCTCCTATTCCACTCTAAATTGTAGCGTTCGAACTAAAAACCCCAGAGCCAGCATAGAGCGGTTTCGGCATTACTCTTTCCTTTATTTAAGGGGTGTCAACTCGACACCGAAGCGAATACAATAGTCCGTCCCCTATACCTTTTATTATTAGTAATAATAAAGGAAGGACGGACTTTTCCTTTATTAAGGGGTGTCAACTGCCCGAGGCAGCACTAATAAATAACGATTAGATTATGATAGTGCCCATATGTATATCGGGGCCCTTGGATTATATACAGTTTGTGATCCAGTAATGAAATGTTATTATGACCAACAGATCGGGTGCTTTGGTAAACTGCTCCATTTCTGTTTATGGTCGAGTTAAAAGTTAAATGGTTCACGATAAATATTCTCTACTGGAAGGGTCATAGACTTTGGTAAACTGCTCCATTTCTGTTTATGGTCGAGTTAAAAGTTAAATGGTTCACGATAAATATTCTCTACTGGAAGGGTCATAGACCACCATCGATTTTGTACAAGAAAGAATACATACATAGGTAAGTATTATGTTATGTCTATGTATATTGTATATTGTGTATCATTATTCTCTGAAGGCCCTGAGCCCTATGGTATTATCTACATTTTCGAGCCTTTACACTCTCTAGATCACCTTTCAAATATTGATATTAGTTACTCCCGTTTAAGCATAATTATGTACTTACTATAGTAAGAATTCATACCGATCATGCCAAAGCAGATGGAAAAACAAGACGAAGAAGTCATAGATAGGAAAAAGATATGGCCAAGTAAGTATAGGAAATGGAAGATGACTGTTTTATCTATTCTTGACTATGAACTAGAGCCGAGAGCTGTGGTTGAGAGTACGCTGGCACAAGACATACACCTAGAGAACCTTCTCTTCATGTACACAAGATAAAGTTGGTATAATGGAAGGCGCCTCGTGCGAGATCATTTTCTATGCTGATTATATTGTGGGTATTTGTTCTATGTTCAACAAAGAAAATCCAAAGCCCATGTACGTACTTTCGCTGCTCTGCTAAAGTGGACTCTGCCTCTATTTACATAGCTGCTAAAGTGGACAGTACAGCTATATTTATACGTGTGTCTAGATCGATTTTTAAGAAAGGGAGAGGCAAACTCTATCGAGCGTCAAAGTTAGTCATGGCTCCCACTGAAAATTCAATACTTCTGTGTACCTATACCTACCTAGTATTAGCAAATCATAGGGATTGCCCAAATTCAGTTGAACTTTAAAACCCTCATCCCAGAATGATATTTTGACAAAGTACCATCCAAACTTCGAAGAAAGGGTTAATTATCTGAAGGTCAACGAGTGAGGTATAAAAAAATATTCACAAGAAATCAAACCAAGATTACTTTTAACTTTTATATAAAACTCACCGACAGTTCAGAGAGAGAAAAATACAAAATGGCGCAGAGGAGTTCTTCGCAGGTAAAGAACATAATCACTTCGTATTAATCATAACCGGCAGAAGTGACTCCGCTGATTAGTCAATGTTATCAGTTTGATGGATCTCAGCTCGAAAGTTAAGAAAAAGGTATAATTTTGTTGATGAAGGAAGAGGGGGAAGCGATTGATTTAAATGAAAACTGACATAGACTTCGCACAGACACATTCAAGGTAATGAAGATCCTTATATCCTCTTTAAATATGTGCGGTATAGGAGAGAATTGAAAGTTCACAGGCTTAAAATACACAGAATTAGCACATAAAATTACGTACAGAAACAAATTTGCCAATGATGATTTTTCAGCGATCAACCATACATAGACTGTTGACTCAGAAAGCTCTTAAGTGTACTCTTTGAATGATTTCGTCAAGATCTCGTGTGTGTACAACAAAGCAACTGATTATGCGATATGAATATAAATCACCCAGAAGTGATTTATGAGCTTTCGAACCTCCCTCTCCATTTCGATTTAGCAAAATATTAATAAGAATACATACATAGGTAAGTATTATGTTATGTCTATGTATATTGTGTATCATTATTCTCTGAAGGCCCTGAGCCCTAAGGTATCATATACATTTTCGAGCCTTTACACTCATTAGATCACCTTTCAAATATGTATTGATATTAGTTACTCCCGTTTAAGCATAATTATGTACTTACTATAGTAAGAATTCATACGGATCATGCCAAACCACCCTCTTCCAACTTTTCCGTTTAAGAAGATTTTGATAAATCGTTCTTACCTGAAAACAGAAAAACAAAACGAGAAATTAGAAAGATTATTAAAGGTGATCTTAGGGCACGAGAGAATTTCCAAACATACCGAAATTCCAAATCTCGAAACTTATATCTCATCTCGAACCTAAACCCTTCATATAATCATATTATGTCGAAATTACCTTCTTCATGCCAAAAATCAAGCTCTTCGGGTACACGGCTCATGAGCAAATGATGATCAGAAATGGAACGAGGAAAATTATTTGATTTTACAAATTTATACAAAATTTTGAGCTCCTCCATGTTACGTATGTATATGAATTTTGGATTTTGATGCGTCCTGATGAATTGCGCTTTTGAACTATTTTTGTCGGGAAGCACTACACTTCAAAGAGAGCCAAGTTTCTTGTACTAAACGCGCCTTTTAACGAACTTTCCATATTGTCAGAAACTTCATTTCTCTAGTAATACTGATCACGTGTCCTTTAGATTTTGGATTTTGATGCGTCCTGATGAATTGCGCTTTTGAACTATTTTTGTCGGGAAGCACTACACTTCAAAGAGAGCCAAATTTCTTGTACTAAACGCGCCTTTCAACGAACTTTCCATATTGTCAGAAACTTCATTTCCCTCGTGATACTGATCACGTATCCTTTAGATTACAAAACCGAAACACCACGACCCATGGACCGATTCGTATTGAGGAGGACCAAACAGGTGAAACCACCGATATGCGATATGAATATAAATCACCCAGAAGTGATTTATGAGCTTTCGAACCTCCCTCTCCATTTCGATTTAGCAAAATATTAATTTTTATGATTTTGGTTTTCTAATCCCAAGTGTTTTTTTACAGTTTTTCCCCCTCATAAAAAATTACCTCTTTAGCAACTTACAAACAATTTTTAGTGCCCTCTTTAAATAAAACGTTTATGAGATCTTTTTCTTTTAAATATGTATGTATTTATTTTTTGCTGTTACACATTTGGGATTGAAAATTCAAACTTTTATGACAAAAGATACCTAATAAGCACAAGCAAGTGTGAAAAATTGAAGCTTATGCAAGATCTCTAGAAAGTTTTCTCCTTCCTTTAGGTAGGAAAATAAAACAAAACACATCGTGAAAGAGAAGTCCAAACAATAGGGCATGAATGATAAGAACCTCTCAGGACAAGGACATATCACATTAAGTGGGAATATTTTTATAAGAAGTGTGTTGTCAGAAGAACCAAGAAAATAAAACAAAACACATCGTGAAAGAGAAGTCCAAACAATAGGGCATGAATGATAAGAACCTCTCAGGACAAGGACATATCACATAAAGTAGGAATATTTTTATAAGAAGTGTGTTGTCAGAAGAACCACAAGCTTATTTCACTAGGTTAGCAAATCCTGTATATTTCAAGAGCATTAATATTTGGGATTTAAAACCAAAGAAACCAACCACACCAGCATTGCAACAAGCAAGTTTTGTCAGAATCATCAAGCATAAAACATCAAATCGTAAAAAAAAAAAACATGACAAGTTATGAACGCCCATTTTTGACCTGAAAGAAGGGAGAGTGAAGAAAACCAAAGAAACCAACCACACCAGCATTGCAACAAGCAAGTTTTGTCAGAATCATCAAGCATAAAACATCAAATCGTACCAAAGAAACCAACCACACCAGCATTGCAACAAGCAAGTTTTGTCAGAATCATCAAGCATAAAACATCAAATCGTAAAAAAAAAAAAAACATGACAAGTTATGAACGCCCATTTTTGACCTGAAAGAAGGGAGAGTGAAGCATTCCTCCATTCCTCCTCAGATGATTATGTGGCACTTATATTTCTAATGAGGTCTGAACCAATTAATTTTAACAAGCGAGCTGAAATCTAATTGCTGAAATTCACACCATGTCAAATGCACGGTACCCGCCCGCTTGTGCTCACACTTGAACTTTTCAGTACCTAATACTCGTACGTTCTTTCATATTTTTTACCCTATTAAATACCTATGTACCTGCAAAGATATTAAGAAACAACTCGGTGGTTCGTATTAATAGGACATTCAAGAACTAAATCTATAATATCTAGACCGAAATATATAAGGTCTTTTTCCTATATCTACATATGAAATGACCGAAAAGCGAGACGTGTTGGTTATCCTATAAATACCTATGTACCTGCAAAGATATTAAGAAACAACTCGGTGGTTCGTATTAATAGGACATTCAAGAACTAAATCTATAATATCTACACCGAAATATATAAGGTCTTATTGACCCAGGCGATTTTTCCTATATCTACATATGAAATGGCCAAAAACTATGAGATCTTTTTCTTTTAAATATGTATGTATTTATTTTTTGCTGTTACACATTTGGGATTGAAAATTCAAACTTTTATGACAAAAGGTAATAATAAGCACAAGCAAGTGTGAAGAATTGGAGCTTATGCAAGATCTCTAGAAAGTTTTCTTCTTCCTTTAGGTAGGAAAATAAAACAAAACACATCGTGAAAGAGAAGTCCAAACAGTAGGGCATGAATGATAAGAACCTCTGAGGACAAGGACATATCACATAAAGTAGGAATATTTTTATAAGAAGTGTGTTGTCAGAAGAACCACAAGCTTATTTCACAAATGCTAGAGTCAATGGTACACTACATGGGATTCGAAAATTTATAAGCCTCGTACCTAACCTGTAATTACCTCACATGTGTTCGAGGTGATGATATACAAGAGTGCTAACAACTCTGTGTAACATATACGACATCTAAGAATCACAGTACACACCTTGCTGCGATCCGTGCATGGAACATGAAGAAATCAAGGAGCTAGAGAATATACGAGTAGTTGAAAACTTGAACTGAAATCCATCTACATATTATATTGTGTATAGAATAGAAACGGACCTAAAAAAAGTCAGAATGAACCTGGAGTTCATTGAACAAATCTGCAGGCTTTACACCTTACAAATTTTCAAGACAAACACAAGAAGGGATGGAGAAGGGAGCAGGCGTTAGTTAGGAGGATATGGAGAGGTAAGTACAGGAGGGTAAAACCAACTTCAAATAAAATTTAGAAAAAGTGCAGGAGAAGAAGAAGATAGTTGAGTGAATTTAACAAGCTTAGCAATTATTATGAGAAGGCCTTAACCCACTTTCCACTTTTGCCAGAAAAGCTGTGTAGTGTGTTTTTATCTTGAAACGAAAACACAGCTTTTCTGACGAAAGTGGGTTGAGGCCCTCATATGATCTTATCTCTTGCTATAATCAACTCATTCAGCAAAATTCACACTCGACAAAAGGGACATCAATAGCGTCAACCATCACCCAGTAAATATGACAGTAAAGATATAAATCAGAATTCTGAACGGTTACCAAGAATGCCAAGCTAAAGCTCTCATGAGTGATATGATGTCATGACACCATGACAGTAGGTAACAAGTTCGAGGTTTGAGATTTCCAGGCACTTTTCTGGTATTTGATACATCCTTCTGAGGCTGGGTCCTCGAGGTGAGGTTATTAGACGAACATCCTCGTAATAATTTTATTATGTAACTAGTGACTACTATTAGGGTATTAGGCGAAGTATGACATATCTCTTGGTTGAAGTAATTATCACACCTCTGGTACCTAAATGCTTTCGTTTGCAACGACGAGCTGATAAATATTTCATGTAAATATGGGTTATCCTGCAAAAAGCTTTAGGTATATCCAATTCATTCTAAACCGTCTCCACTTACCTTAATCGATTCGTAAACTGGATCACCTAATGTCCCTAATGGCTAGTCTTATATCCAAAGCTCCAGTATATTATCATATGTGTATCAACAAGTTTAAAGTCAGGCCAATATTTAATTAGGAAAGTCAAGGTATATCATTGTTATAATATTCTATTGTGAAAAAATCGAGCAATCTTCTACAGGGAGACCTTAATAGTCGTTAATCTGGGCCGGAATAAAATGAAAACACAAGAGCTATGGGTTATAGTACTTTAGTGGGTTATAAGAGTTGTGCAATCCGGTAGAAAGCTGAAATTGAAAAGTTCAGAGAAGTAAAGCAGAATGCAATATCTGGTGACATATCCTGCGTTCAGGATTTCAGCTCTCAACTTGGGCGGTCACTCCTAATACTTTGTTGCATGAAAATCTCTTATCATGAATTCCTTCCACATTTATCAATTTCTTATAAGTAGCACTTATTATGTAGCTATATCGATAGCACTTATTATGTAGCTATATCGATGGTATCTGGTGGAAAGAGAGCCTTCACAATGGAATTTGCTGACAAGAAAAAAAGCCACATTGCAGATAGAAATGCCTTGACCAACTTGACCTCAATTCTACATCAGCTACATTGGCAGTTTAACCCCATTTCTTACTAGACTCGTTTTACTAAATAAACCCATGAAGCTGGGAAAATACACTTTCCTACCTAGCCTCCATTCTGATCGGGACGAACAGATAGGTTTCGTTCTCGGGATTCCCACTCGGGGCGAACTTTATCCTAAAGAGATGAGGTTCGTTCTAGGGAGGCTGGTTTTCTCCCATCGTGTCTTACTCCTTTCGATTTCGGGACGGTAAGACATCCGCTGTTACAGTTCCCTCTGTCAAACCTTTTGGCCAAAAGCTACCTTCATATAAAAGGCGCACTTTGTAACTTCTGCATTTTTCGAAAATTGAAGTAGTTACGTTATTCCACTAGATTGTGCAATGTCTCAAACGGTCACCCGTTCATATACTCACCACGATCAACATAATGAACCATAACAGAGACTTACAGTTCACAGGTCGATTCTCGATTCTTCACTATCATATTACTCCAGATCAAAGTACTAGGTACGCTGATGTGTACTTGTCGTCATAATACAAGGGGAACTGAGCCACAACGTCTTATCTTTTGTTTACTCGGTGATAAAGATAAGTCAACCCGACTTCGCCAGACACTCAAGTTGGAAAAAAAATCTCTATCGATATCACGTCGATAGGTTTCAGTTGGATGGAGGTATATTCAGGGGATATGTTTGATAGAGAGGACTGTAACTGCGAAGGACTTATCGTCGGGAAAGTAGCGAAGAGAGGAGGGACAGGATAGGAGAAAGCCAGCCGTTCCGAGAACGAACCTTATCTGAACCGGCGACCTAGCTAACGCTAACAAGACAGACGCGCTAGCCTCCAAGCTAACTAGGCCGACATTGGATGGAGGTATATTCAGGGGATATGTTTGATAGAGAGAACTGTAACTGCTAAGGACTTATCGTCGGGAAAGTAGCGAAGAGAGGAGGGACAGGATAGGAGAAAGCCAGCCGTTCCGAGAAAGAACCTTATCTGTTTAGGACAAATCCGCTCCGGGCGGGAATTGAAAGCAACCTATCTAACGCTTACAAGACAGACGCGCTACCCTCCAAGCTAACTAGGCTGACTTGAGACAACTTACACTAACCAATCCACTAGTTCAATTTTATAGTCGACATCTCACAAGCAAATCCTCCATGTTGGCATATTCCTGACAACGTCAATATTCCTTGCTAAAAAAACTTCATCTTTTGTTCAAACAGACAGCTCAAAACTTTCACGATACCATGAGACAACTTACACTAACCAATCCACTAGTTCAATTTTATAGTCGACATCTCACAAGCAAATCCTCCATGTTGGCATATTCCTGACAGCGTCAATATTTCTTGCTAAAAAAAAAATTCATCTTTTGTTCAAACAGACAGCTCAAAACTTTCACGATACCCACGTAAAGAATAAAGAAAATGCTATAAATTACTTTTTAAGTATCCACATACAGACTTTGTCTAAAAAGAAAACAAAATTGAGAAAAAAACATTAGCACATCAGAAAAGGCCAATTTTAAAGAAAATGCTATAAATTACTTTTTAAGTATCCACATACAGACTTTGTCTAAAAAGAAAACAAAATTGAGAAAAAAACATTAGCACAGAAAAGGCCAATTGTTAAAATTTATGGACTTGAGAGTAGTTAGAATAATTCCTTACTTTATGAATCTAAGGATAATAAAATGCAGTAAACAAGAGTCTCTCTGTGTATGACTTGAGAGTAGTTAGAATAATTCCTTACTTTATGAATCTAAGGATAATAAAATGCAGTAAACAAGAGTCTCTCTGTGTATAAAAAAACACTCAATATTTTAAAATATTGGTTTAAAACTTCGCAGTAATAATGAAAAACTTATGCATAAGTTGGACACTACAATAAGTACCAGATAAGTACTTAATAATAAGTACCAACAATATGACCAAACAGTAAACTTCATGGAGGATAATCAAAACTAAACCAACTTGTAACTAGAGGAGAACCGAGGTTTGCAGGGCCGATTCAACAATAGGTATCTCAAATTTTCGAGATAAATAAGAACGTAATCAGAGATCAGAAAGTGCCTATAACCTAAGTAAATCATTTCAAAAGGCAACCCACTTCGAACTAGAGCTTTCTCTCAAACGTTACAGTCTTGAAACTTGGACCAATAGAATATCTTTTTCTCAGTACAAATATAATGGGGTAGTCAGGTAGTCCCTTCTTAAAGTAATGTCCCTGATATAATGCTAGTACAAGAAAAGAGTGGTATATACGGCAAAAACTGCTGACGGTGCGAGTTTGATAATGTTTGTAGTAATATGGAACGACGTACAATGTATGTGTGGATACAACCAATAAGGTGTTTGCAAACTCACTAGACTTTGGTCTACACGAGGTAAATATGTACTTGTACAAATCACTATTTTAGGTACATACGCAGTCAATTATACTATGCAATATTATATGAGAACTACGAGTATGTATTGTAAGCACAGGCCAAAAATAATTCAACCAACTTGGTGAATCCTTCTGAGGCTGGGTCCTCGAGGTGAGGTTATTGTTGTTTTTAGCTTGTTGCACTACATTTCCTGATAGAGAGTAGGTATTGAGCTATTCTCTCCGAAGAGTGTAGATCCACTCAACTGAGGCCGATTTATCGGTTTGGCCTACTTGACCATTGTCCCTGATTTGCCTTCTAATAAAATAGGTAGCTCTGAGAGAAACCATGTTGGTCCATTCAGAAAGGTCTCTGTTCTACCCTATTCCCTATTTTGGACATCCTTGATGGAAGAAAGAATTCAAAGAACCCCTGATTGAAGTGTCGAATCCGACGTACGTTATCAGAGTTCCTTGAAACAACCACTCGATTGGACTTCCAAAATCCCAACTTTTTCTCAATGTAACTCCTATAAATTACCATTAGTTCTTCTCCAGGGTGTTTCGTTATAACCACGCTGGACTGGATAAAATTATTCGCACAGGTCTAGGAGAAGTACATTATGCTGAAACCGTACACTGCATATGTGCGGTATGCTTAGTACTTGACATTACAGTCTTCATACACCAGAGTAGGTGTCAGAGTTCAAGTTGAATACTTGTGACGTCATCAGGCACATACCTTACAAAATAGGCAGTATGACCGACACAGCAGATTCTGCATACACACGAGGTTTTGTTAAATATTAGTGGTGTATCCTTCACTCACCTGACACCTAAGCAGGCCCTAACCCAGTAAAGGGGCCCCTGGGTTAACTTCAACAACGGGGCCCTCCACAAAACAATTTTTAACAAGAATACCTATAGGTAGTTTTATAGCTAAATTTCTTGTATTTGTATTGATTTTATTTATTTTCCTGCTGGTTCTGGGCTCCTTGAGAAAAGGGAAAAGTGTGCTCAGAATACGTTGTTATTCAAGAATGGGCATTCAATATTGCTCGGTAAACATTACTAGTAACCAGCATAGCAACATAACACAACGCTGGGAAAAAACCACTCGTTTGTTCCATTCTCTGCTGTAATGGTGCTTTGGTGCAGCAATAGAGGAAGTCATGGCGTAGAGAGAACGCCAAGGTCTAATATGTAGCGCAATTTGTCATCACTTGTGTGCAAAGCGTCTTCTGATAAATGAGCACCGATTTACCACACCGTTTAATTAATATGTATTCATGTCCACAGCTTTGCCTGGAACTTCTCATGAACTTTCTGTAGAGGCCGCCGACATGAAAAATTAAAAAAAGTTTCACAGTAAAAAAGAAAAAGTCGTTTTGTTGTTCAAGAATGGGCATTCAATATTGCTCGGTAAGCATTACTAGTAACCAGCATAGCAACATAACACAACGCTGGGAAAACACCACTCGTTTATTCTATTCTCTGCTGTAATGGTGCTTTAGTGCAGCAGTAGAGGAAGTCGTAAATACCAAGATGAGAGCGCTTGGAAAAGTCTCAAGATTGCCCCGAGCTCAACATTGGCAAGGTGTTGGTTTTAATGTGATGGATTCTACACGGTACAAATACACTGGTACTCGTATCTCCGGATGGGGATAAGACTTGCTCTGAGAATGAATATCCGAATATGCATACGCTCTAAGTGTCTTAAGACTTGCCAAATGTCTCGGTACCTGAAACCTGATAGATGTGTGAGTCTACAAACTGCAGTGTTTTAATGGAGTTTTATCCTGTAATGGCCATCCCAGTATCCCAGTGGTGTAAGGTTGAACGAAAATACTGACAAAGTGGTCTTGACTCTGGCACCAGAAATTCCGAACCAAGTAATAAAGTAGGTAAACTTTAGTCTCAATTGAAAGCTAGTGATAAATGATAACATCTGTCATTCCGAAAGAGCATATAAGGATGATACCTACATATTATAATATGTAAAATATTGCCAGCAACTTGGGTAATACTCTTAGTCTCTTAGCAACTTGGACAATGGCCCTAAAACCCCAAGTACACACCGGCAACAAATGTTTCGAAACAGTTGCAATGTGGACAATGGCACAAATGTTTCGAATGTTGAGCAACTTTCAAGATAAAACCTATTACATACATACTAAAAGACAAGAAAAATGTCCAGAAAAAAGTCTGGAGAGTTGCTAGATTGTTTCAAAAACATTTTTGTGGATTGTTGAGAAACAATGTTTCCGATGAAAATGTTGCTGGTGTGTAGCCATCCCAGTATCCCAGTGGTGTAAGGTTGAACGAAAATACTGACAAAGTGGTCTTGACTCTGGCACCAGAAATTCCGAACCAAGTAGCAAAGTAGGTAAACTTTAGTCTCAATTGAAAGCTAGTGATAAATGATAACATCTGTCATTCCGAAATAGCATATCAGGATGATACCTTCATATTATATGTAACATATTGCCAGCAACTTGGGTAATACTCTTAGTCTCTTAGCAAATTGGACAATGGCCCTAAAAGCCCAAGTACACACCGGCAACAATTGTTCCGAAACAGTTGCAATGTGGACAATGGCACAAATGTTTCGAATGTTGAGCAACTTTCAAGATAAAACCTATTACATACAATACTAAAAGACAAGAAAAATGTCCAGAAAAAAATTGCCAGCAACTTGGGTAATACTCTTAGTCTCTTAGCAAATTGGACAATGGCCCTAAAAGCCCAAGTACACACCGGCAACAATTGTTTCGAAACAGTTGCAATGTGGACAATGGCACAAATGTTTCGAATGTTGAGCAACTTTCAACATAAAACCTATTACATACATACATAGATACTAAAAGACAAGAAAAATGTCCAGAAAAAAGTCTGGAGAGTTGCTAGATTGTTTCAAAAACATTTGTGGATTGTTGAGAAACAATGTTTCCGATGAAAATGTTGCTGGTGTGTACCAGGCATTAGACAATAGTTGTTAATTTTATTCCTTTAACAGGCGTCTCCAATCCGCCACCACTTATGCTTTTCTGCCAGCCTAATGTCCACTTTTACGTTTTTTACTTATCTTAATGTACTCGGGTCCATAAGGTATTTGTACAACATAATATGCAGATGTGAAATGTCACCAGCACATCAGAGCATTAAGCACTCAGGAGATGTGAACATTTCTCCAATCCGCCACCACTTATGCTTTTCTGCCAGCCTAATGTCCACTTTTACGTTTTTTACTTATCTTAATGTACTCGGGTCCATAATGTATTTGTACAACATAATATGCAGATGTGAAATGTCACCAGCACATCAGAGCATTAAGCACTCAGGAGATGTGAATATTCTGGGCTCCTGACTGGTTTAATCTATTGACATTTTGTAACATTGGCACTGGCAAAACCGAAAATCATTTCTAACAGCTTCATGTGAACATTCTGGGCTCCTGACTGGTTTAATCTATTGACATTTTGTAACATTGGCACTGGCAAAACCAAAAATCATTTCTAACAGCTTCGAGCTTGGTCGAGTTGAAATTCAGACCTCAGTGTAAAGCGTCTTATGTCTGCTTTAAACTTCGAGTTACCTCCGTGATCATTCAGTATTGGTTCACGAGCAGTTTTTAGTTCTTGTTCATCAAGGAAACCGATTTAAACTTCGAGTTACCTCCGTGATCATTCAGTATTGGGTCACGAGCAGTTTTCAGTTCTTGTTCATCAAGGAAACTAACAGCTTCGAGCTTGGTCGAGTTGAAATTCAGACCTCAGTGTAAAGCGTCTTATGTCTGATTTAAACTTCGAGTTACCTCCGTGATCATTCAGTATTGGGTCACGAGCAGTTTTCAGTTCTTGTTCATCAAGGAAACTAATGGATAATGGATATTTCTCCCAGGTTTGTGAGGATAAAATCAATCCACAATAGGAAATTAGGAACGCGTCTATCTATTGTTGGCCTAGAAAGCTGGGAATCCAGCCCCCTTTTAAAAAACCCATCTAGAGCTTTCATTAAATTTCCGGCTCTCTATTTCAGTTTCAGCATTGAACTCTTCTATCAGCCTCTTTATGCATCTATCCAATGTTGGCCTTGAAAAGTGGGAATCAAGCCCCCTTTTAAAAAGCCCATCTATAGCTTTCATTAAATTTCAGGCTATTGCTATTTCAGTTCCAACATGGATCTCTTCTATAAACCTGAGAGAAGCGGATTCCATGGAGCTAATGCGTGCCGAGATGCCGAGAGAAGAATGCTGGATCTACACAACAGATATAGGTACTCGGAGAAATTGAACGTGCACTTCTGGATTGCAGTTGCATAGCGTATACTGCACGAATACAGAGAGCTATAAGCAGTTACATTTGCATAGAGATAATGTTGTATTGTAAGTGCCTGGATACATACCATAAGCCAATAGAACATTATAGCTTTTAGTCGGGACGCACACTGAGATGTGTGAAGCGAAGGTTCAAAGGAAAGTACCAGACAGAAATTCACTTGGGCAATCTCTAAAGGAGGTTTCAGATTTTTATGCCAATTCGCCTTTTTTGCCGACATTTCAAAATTTTCGAACAAGGCTGAGTGCATCATACCCACAACTCAGAAAGTAGGCATTCCTAAGGAAAAACGTCAACATCTAAGAATATTTTTCCCAAGACACACTTCAGACTGAAGCCTAGTTTTGGGAAGTTTTCAGCTTTTTTACAGCAGCGTATGGGAAAATTGAGGTGTAACAGTCTCATTCAAGATACTTTGACGGGCGCTCAATATTACGATTGTTAAAATTTATGGACTTGAGAGTAGTTAGAATAATTCCTTACTTTATGAATCTAAGGATAATAAAATGCAGTAAACAAGAGTCTCTCTGTGTATAAAAAAACACTCAATATTTTAAAATATTGGTTTAAAACTTCGCAGTAATAATGAAAAACTTATGCATAAGTTGGACACTACAATAAGTACCAGATAAGTACTTAATAATAAGTACCAACAATATGACCAAACAGTAAACTTCATGGAGGATAATCAAAACTAAACCAACTTGTAACTAGAGGAGAACCGAGGTTTGCAGGGCCGATTCAACAATAGGTATCTCAAATTTTCGAGATAAATAAGAACATAATCAAAGATCAGAAAGTGCCTATAACCTAAGTAAATCATTTCAAAAGGCAACCCACTTCGAACTAGAGCTTTCTTTCAAACGTTACAGTCTTGAAACTTGGACTTCAATAGAATATCTTTTTCTCAGTACAAATAAAATGGGGTAGTCGGGTAGTCCCTTCTTAAAGCAATGTCCCTGATATAATGCTAGTACAAGAAAAGAGTGGTACGGCAAAAACTGCTGACAGTGCGCGTTTGATAATGTTTGTAGTAATATGGAACGACGTACAATGTATGTGTGGATACAACCAATAAGGTGTTTGCAAACTCACTAGACTTTGGTCTACACGAGGCAAATATGTACTTGTACAAATCACTATTTTAGGTACATACGCAGTCAATTGAGAACTACGAGTATGTATTGTAAGCACATTGTCTTCATAAGGCCAATGGCCATTCTTTTAGGTAGATGGTATTGCTCCTTGCTGGGGCACGATAAAATGATGTCCCTAAGTTTAAATATAAATAAGGAGGGTGTAAGTAAGGACTGTAAGGTTTAAAGTACATAAAGGGAAATATCTACCTATGTACCTACCTACCTGTGAGGGAAAGAGGAGTGAGGAAAAATCTAAATAAAATTTCTGAGACACAGCTTCTTTGTTGAAAATGTTCTCTCCACCCTTCTTCAAATTTGGGGCTTGGGGCTCAAATTCATCAGATTTCACGTCATCACGAAAGATTCCAGATGGGTAAAAGAGTATAGTTCATAAAACGCCTTAAATTTAAGTAGAGTATGCAAAATGCAAGTTACTTTGTAGACAGACTTAGTGCAATGCATGTTGCTGCATATATTCTTATTCCAGGCGCACTTATTTAATACAAAACCCGTTTTAACTGGGAAATAATTAATCCTTTTCTTCAAACTGAGAAAGAGATAGGTAGGTAGTTGAAATCAAAGAAAAGACGGACTAAGATGAAAGAAAGGTCAATAAATAATTAATGAAAATTTGAGGAGCAAAAATTAAAGAAGAAGAAAGACCAACAAGGAATGGTGTATAATCGAATGTAGGTTGTACAGATAAGTATTAATATCAATGTATTTTTTTTTTTTAAAGGTTTGACAGAGAGTTCATAAAACGCCTTAAATTGAAGTAGAGTATGCAAAATGCAAGTTACTTTCTAGACAGACTTAGTGCAATGCATGTTGCTGCATATATTCTTATTCCAGGCGCACTTAGATCATACAAAACCCGTTTTAACTGGGAAATGATTAATCCTTTTCTTCCGAACTGTAACTGCTATGGTCTTATCGTCCCGAAATCGAAGAGAGAAGGAAGACAGGATAGGAGAAAGCCAGCCGTTCTGAGAACAAACTTTATCCCATCAGGATAAAATCCGCCCCGGGCGGGAATCGAACCCGCGGCCTAGCGCTTGCAAGGCAGACGCACTACCAACTAAGCTAACTAAGCTGGCTGTAAGATTCTTACGTTTCAATTCTCGTCACGTATGTAAGTTAGTAGTACAAAAACTCTCTAATATTGCACTTTTGAGTGGAAGGTAACCAGGCAATATTAACGCCGGAGGGGTTCTCTACCATGTAACCCTTAGACCTCTGTGGTCAAATCCTCAACTAAAACACAGTAAAATCCTATGCTTCCTTGTGCCCTTCTGTTTGAGAGGGGAACGACCACTATTCCACTGAGACAAGTTATTCTCTTGGTCTTGAGAGGTAATGCAAAGTAATGACTGCTAATATTGAGAGTCCATAGAAAGTATTGATTCTATTGGTGAATCATCTGGGCCTGACATAAAAACTCTTCTGTGTATAATTTTGATAACTTTACATTTTACATATTATAAATAAATAAAAAAAATATTATTATTCGGGCCTAATAATATGAAACATGTGTTCTTTTTTCCCCTTTTTCTGTAAATTCTATTCAACAGGACACAAGAATGATAAAAATATATAAAATAAAAATATCTGGTGTGAACATCACACGACTTTCCTTATCCTACTGAATGATGCTTATTTGGGTGTTCTCCTAACCTAACTTTTACAATAGCTCTATCTGTATAGTCGGTATAGCTGAAAACCGCCAAAAAACGGTCCAAAACCGCCAAAAAGCGGTCAAAATACCGCCGACCGTAGCACCTATCTCAACTAAACGTTTTGTGGTACATCCTTGTCACATTTGTGAACTACATACCAAATTTCAAGTCTCTAGCTCATACCATTCCCGAGATATTGTTAAATTACACCGAAAACAGCCAAAAAAAAATTTGGGTCGTTCTCGGAACGGCCGCCTTTTTTCCACCCTGTCCTCCTCTCTTCGATTTCGGGACGGTAAGACCTCCGCCTCCGTTAAAAGTTCTCTCTATCAAACCTCTTGAGGGGGAAAAAAAAGAAACAAACAAATGCTTCTGAAATATTCATTTTCAAATTGCAATGACCTATTTATTACATTTTATTAATTTAAAAGTTAAATAGGATCAAAATGAGGAATGAACATAAATGTCTATTTGAGAGAAAACCTAGATTAGGATAAACAATACAAGATAAAACACAAAATATACGTAAATCATAAACAATACCTAGATAGCAAATGAGGCAAATGGGATAATTTGTTACAAATAATGAATGCATTATATTCAGGAATGTCCACAGCTGCTAACTAGGCTGACTCCACAGCTGCTAACTAGGCTGACTCCACAGCTGCTAACTAGGCTGACTCCACAGCTGCTAACTAGGCTGACTCCACAGCTGCTAACTAGGCTGACTCCACAGCTGCTAACTAGGCTGACTCCACAGCTGCTAACTAGGCTGACTCCACAGCTGCTAACTAGGCTGACTCCACAGCTGCTAACTAGGCTGACTCCACAGCTGCTAACTAGGCTGACTCCACAGCTGCTAACTAGGCTGACTCTTCACACCCTTTCATATGAACTTTGGATCCAAATTCACACACTGACCGCACTTCCCTGTGATCTATGAGGTTCACTTAATCTTCGCGGTGAAACTGCCGTCAGAATGGCGTAGAGAGAACGCCAAGGTCTAAAATGTAGCGCAATTTGTCATCACTTGTGTGCAAAGCGTCTTCTGATAAATGAGCACCGATTTACCACACCGTTTAATTAATATGTATTCATGTCCACAGCTTTGCCTGGAACTTCTCATGAACTTTCTGTAGAGGCCGCCGACATGAAAAATTAAAAAAAGTTTCACAGTAAAAAAAAGTCAAACCAAACCCATCTAGGCATTCTGCCTGCTGTAAAATCTGAGAATGAATATCCGAATATGCATACGCTCTAAGTGTCTTAAGACTTGCCAAATGTCTCGGTACCTGAAACCTGATAGATGTGTGTCTACAAACTGCAGTGTTTTAATGGAGTTTTATCCTGTAATAGCCATCCCAGTGGTGTAAGGTTGAACGAAAATACTGACAAAGTGGTCTTGACTCTGGCACCAGAAATTCCGAACCAAGTAGTAAAGTAGGTAAACTTTAGTCTCAATTGAAAGCTAGTGATAAATGATAACATCTGTCATTCCGAAATAGCATATAAGGATGATACCTACATAATAGTACTTTTTTGGGGGGATTTCATAGAGGCAACTGCAACAACGGAGTTCTTATTGTCCCGAAATCGAGAGGAGGGCAGGATAGGAAGAAGCCAGCCATCCTGAGAAAGAACATTATTCGTTCAAGATGAAATCCACCCGGAATCGAACCCGCGGCCTAGAAGTCATAAATACCAAGATGAGAGCGCTTGGAAAAGTCTCAAGATTGCCCCGAGCTCAACATTGGCAAGGTGTTGGTTTTAATGTGATTGATTCTACACGGTACAAATACACTGGTACTCGTATCTCCGGATGGGGATAGGACTTGCACCACCTCCAGATACTTGCCAAGGCCTTCTATCCCAAGAGCGAGCACACTGAGATGTGTGAAGCGAAGGTTCAAAGGAAAGTACCAGACAGAAATTCACTTGGGCAATCTCTAAAGGAGGTTTCAGATTTTTATGCCAATTCGCCTTTTTTGCCGACATTTCAAAATTTTCGAACAAGGCTGAGTGCATCATACCCACAACTCAGAAAGTAGGCATTCCTAAGGAAAAACGTCAACATCTAAGAATATTTTTCCCAAGACACACTTCAGACTGAAGCCTAGTGTTGAGAAATTCACTTGGGCAATCTCTAAAGGAGGTTTCAGATTTTCATGCCAATTCGCCAATATTTTTCCCAAGACACACTTCAGACTGAAGTCTGGTGTTGGGAAGTTTTCAGCTTTTTTACAGCAGCGTATGGGAAAATTGAGGTGTAACAGTCTCATTCAAGATACTTTGACGGGCGCTCAATATTACGGGATCCCCATGGCACAATGGAGCCCAAAAACCAATCAGCCAAATAATGTTCGGTAGGTAGAAATTCACTTGGGCAATCTCTAAAGGAGGTTTCAGATTTTCATGCCAATTCGCCAATATTTTTCCCAAGACACACTTCAGACTGAAGCCTAGTTTTGGGAAGTTTTCAGCTTTTTTACAGCAGCGTATGGGAAAATTGAGGTGTAACAGTCTCACTCAAGATACTTTGACGGGCGCTCAATATTACGGGATCCCCATGGCACAATGGAGCCCAAAAACCAATCAGCCAAATAATATTCGGTAGATACGAGTATATCGACCAAATTCCACCAAAATGGGAGATCTACCCAAAATTATCGCGTCACAAATAGGAAATAGATCGTCGAAATAATAGATAATTATGTACTTTGAACTTCTTGTACTTATACTTTGTTCCTTCAACAAGTGTTCTGAGCGCTTCACTTTCAGCGCTGTGTGCAGAGCGCGTGCTGCAGCTGGGATGCTGTTTGATATCGCTTGGTCTTCTAGTAAACTACAAGAACTCTTTAGAGATCTCTCGAAGCGAAGGTCCAAGTCAATGCCCGCCTGGTATTAGAAGAGATGAGGTGCGCGTTTTTCTTACCAGAGGACGCCACTTGTCAGAGGTACCACAAGAAGTACCAAACCGAGAGTAGTTCTCACAGCATCTCTCCATCTGGACCAGAAGTACCAGAACCAGCTGGTTGTTTAACATGGAAAGAATGGCGAGTAATTAGCTCTGTACTTTTACAGTTAGCATTCTTTTATTTAGGAATTTCTTTATTTTTAAATATTTTTTAAATTAAAATACACACATATCTACCATTTTTCTTTTAAATACTATTTTTATGGGTACTATTATTTTTTATGGGAGAACTCTTTAGAGATCTCTCGAAGCGAAGGTCCAAGTCAATGCCCGCCTGGTATTAGAAGAGATGAGGTGCGCGTTTTTCTTACCAGAGAACGCCACTTGTCAGAGGTACCACAAGAAGTACCAAACCGAGAGTGGTTCTCACAGCATCTCTCCATCTGGACCAGAAGTACCAGAACCAGCTGGTGGTTTAACATGGAAAGAATGGCGAATAATTAGCTCTGTACTTTTACAGTTAGCATTCTTTTATTTAGGAATTTCTTTATTTTTAAATATTTTTTTAAATTAAAATACACACATATCTACCATTTTTATTTTAAACACTATTTTTATGGGTACTATTATTTTTTATGGGATTATGACTGTGAGAATGATAATTTGAACAACCAATAGTCAAAATGGAGAGGGGGAAATCCCTCAGTTAGGGACACTAAAGGTGGCACATCGGTAGTTCATAAGGCCAATGGCCATTCTTTTAGGTAGATGGTATTGCTCCTTGCTGGGGCACGATAAAATGATGTCCCTAAGTTTAAATATAAGTAAGGAGGGTGCAAGATTTAAAGTATACATAAAGGCAAATACTTACCTACCTACCTACCTGTGAGGGAAAATCTAAGGAAAATTTCTGAGACACAGCTTCCTTGTTTCATAAGGCCAATGGCCATTCTTTTAGGTAGATGGTATTGCTCCTTGCTGGGGCACGATAAAATGATGTCCCTAAGTTTAAATATAAGGAGGGTCAAGGGTGTAAGGTTAAAAGTACATAAAGGGAAATACCTACCTACCTGTGAGGGAAAGAGGAGTGAAGAAAAATCTAAGGAAAATTTCCGAGACACAGCTTCCTTGTCGAAAATGTTCTCTCCGCCCTTCTTCAAATTTGGGGCTTGGGGCTCAAATTCATCAGATTTCACATCATCACGAAAGATTCCAGATGGGTAAAAGAGTATAGTTCATAAAACGCCTTAAATTGAAGTAGAGTATGCAAAATGCAAGTTACTTTCTAGACAGACTTAGTGCAATGCATGTTGCTGCATAAATTCTTATTCCAGGCGCACTTAGATCATACAAAACCCGTTTTAACTGGGAAATGATTAATCCTTTTCTTCTAACTGAGAAAGAGAGAGGTAGGTAGTTGAAATCGAAGAAAAGACGGACTAAGATGAAAGAAAGGTCAATTAATAAAAATTTGAGGAGCAAAAATTAAAGAAGAAGAAAGACCAACAACGAATGATATCAGCATAGGTACTTAATTACTTATACCTATTTTCAAATTTAGATATTTTCATTCCATTTTTTTATCATGCACTTATTCAAGTAGTTACTTCTTCGTACATGTACATTTTTTTTAAGAGGTTTGACAGAGGGAACTGTAACTGCTATGGTCTTATCGTCCCGAAATCGAAGAGAGAAGAAAGACAGAAAGCCAGCCGTTCCGAGAACGAACATTATCCCATCAGGATAAAATCCGCCCTGGGCGGGAATCGAACCCGCGGCCTAGCGCTTACAAGGCAGACGCACTACCAACTAAGTTAACTAGGCTGGCTGTAAGATTTGTAAGGATTGTGGAATTGCGGAAAACGAGTAAATAAGTAGTAATTAGGTAAGTATAAGTACTTCATGCAATTAGAAACCAATGTAATTGATCTTGGGCGTATAAACAATTAAGAACAAAGCATTCTGGAATTATTTCTGGTCAGTTTCTATCCACAATATTCCACATCGATTTCATGCATCTAGTAGGTATTGAGCTATTCTCTCCGAAGAGTGTAGATCCACTCAACTGAGGCCGATTTATCGGTTTGGCCTACTTGACCGTTGTCCCTGATTTGCCTTCTAATAAAATAGGTAGCTCTGAGAGAAACCATGTTGGTCCATTCAGAAAGGTCTCTGTTCTACCCTATTCCTATTTTGGACACCCTTGATGGAAGAAAGAATTCAAGGAACCCCTGATTGAAGTGTCGAATCCGACGTACTGCCTTCTAATAAAATAGGTAGCTCTGAGAGAAACCATGTTGGTCCATTCAGAAAGGTCTCTGTTCTACCCTATTCCCTATTTTGGACATCCTTGATGGAAGAAAGAATTCAAAGAACCCCTGATTGAAGTGTCGAATCCGACGTACGGCCTTCTAATAAAATAGGTAGCTCTGAGAGAAACCATGTTGGTCCATTCAGAAAGGTCTCTGTTCTACCCTATTCCCTATTTTGGACACCCTTGATGGAAGAAAGAATCCAAAGAACCCCTGATTGAAGTGTCGAACCCGACGTACGTTATCAGAGTTCCTTAAAACAACCACTCGATTGGACTTCCAAAATCCCAACTTTTTCTCAATCTAACTCCTATAAATCACCATTAGTTCTTCTCCAGGGTGTTTCGTTATAACCACGCTGGACTGGATAAAATTATTCTCACAGGTCTAGGCGAAGTACATTATGCTGAAACCGTACACTACATATGTGCGGTATGCTTAGTACTTGACATTACAGTCTTCATACACCAGAGTAGGTGTCAGAGTTCAAGTTGAATACTTGTGACGTCATCAGGCACATACCTTACAAAATAGGCAGTATGCCGACGTACTTTATCAGAGTTCCTTGAAACAACCACTCGATTGGACTTCCAAAATCCCAACTTTTTCTCAATGTAACTCCTATAAATTACCATTAGTTCTTCTCCAGGGTGTTTCGTTATAACCACGCTGGACTGGATAAAATTATTCGCACAGGTCTAGGCGAAGTACATTATGCTGAAACCGTACACTGTAGGCTGACTCCACAGCTGCTAACTAGGCTGACTCCACAGCTGCTAACTAGGCTGACTCCACAGCTGCTAACTAGGCTGACTCTTCACACCCTTTCATATGAACTTTGGATCCAAATTCACACACTCACCGCACTTCCCTGTGATCTATGAAGTTCACTTAATCTTCGCGGTGAAACTGCCGTCAGAATGGCGTAGAGTTTTCAGTACCTAATACTCGTACGTTCTTTCATATTTTTTACCCTATTAAATACCTATGTACCTGCAAAGATATTAAGAAACAACTCGTTGGTTCGTATTAATAGGACATTCAAGAACTAAATCTATAATATCTACACCGAAATATTTAAGGTCTTATTATTGACCCAGGCGATTTTTCCTATATCTACATATGAAATGACCGAAAAGTTTTTTACAGCAGCGTATGGGAAAATTGAGGTGTAACAGTCTCATTCAAGATACTTTGACGGGCGCTCAATATTACGGGATCCCCATGACACAATGGAGCCCAAAAACCAATCAGCCAAATAATGCTCGGTAGGTATATCGACCAAATTCCACCAAAATGGGAGATCTACCCAAAATTATCGCGTCACAAATAGGAAATAGGTCGTCGAAATAGTTTTTGCGGCCCGCCAACTCTCTACCTTGGTCTCTTGCGGCCCTCGGGTGCCCTAAGGTTGGACAACCCTGTGTTAAACCTACTGGATACATACATTCTACGTTAAATTACATGTTAAATCTATATGACTAAATGATACCACGACAAATTAATGGAACCTATTCCTATTTAATATACAAAGCGGGAGGAAAAAAATTGCGTGAACCTCACACGACGAATATTCAAATTTAAATGTAAATATTACATTGCGTAAAATGAGAGGAAAACCTATACATAAAGGTTTAGACATTAATGTTATTGTAGTCAAATTCTACGATGAATTTATGTCAGGGGGTGAAGTGGTAGAGATTGCCCTAGGCATCATTGGATAGATTTAGGAAAATAATGTTCAGTCCCAAATAAGTTACGTCTACGTCTTTGAATAAAACTGTTGTCAATTAATGTCAAGAATTGACCATTATTAGGCCATTTTCTTGTTGAATAAAACTAATAATGTCTTTATTCAAACATCTTAGATTATTAGTTACGTCTTTATTAGAACTTTAGTAGGATCACACGATATGGTAGAGTGACATATTATCTGGCAAAAATTTGACGCCATAGGTGTATTGGTCATTTTAATAAAGACCGATCACACGGTATGGAAGAAAAAATCACCAGATTATAAATATGGCGCTCTGCCTTAAGGTGTGATCCTACCTTAAAAGTTACGTCAATTGAACACTACATCTTGAAATGATAGTTTACTTACTAACGTAGTAGTTATCATTATTTCAAAAAAAGACCATATCTTTCTAAACCTATCTGACTTGCATTTTATTTGATTGTATAAAATATTGTACATGGTACATGAATATAATTTTATAATAATATAATAATTATAATAATGAGATTTTTAGATTTATAGTAATTCTAAAACTTAAAGTACATGGAATTGGCACAATTTACAATCATCCTTACTACCTATTCTATACTTGACTTGAGAAGAAAAAAAAAGTGTTTCACCACCGTTTCTATTTCGTAGCAATGAAACAACTGCTACATTAGACTCCTGTGGTCTGCATTTTTCAGAAAATTACCAAATTTGGTATGGAACTTCGGAAGGATCATAGAATATAAATCACGCTATTAGTGTGTCCAGTTTTATTTTTTTTTTTTTTAGAAAAAAACGCCTATAATGTACTCCACTTTCCCTTTGCTGTCCCTCTGGTCATATTGTTGCATGAGGCTTAACCCTTTTCAATTAATATTCAATAACTCAATATAATATCGCTATGTGATTAGGTTTAACTCGACGCTATTATTTGTATTTATTTTGTTTTAGCATGAGGAATATTATAAATATAAACCTTTTTTAAACCATTTTATGATAGAGGGTTTAGTTCTAAAAGGTGTATTTTCCTCTCTGGAAACTTTCGAAAATGGAACCGATTCCCGACAGTACGCCATCTTGGATTTCCTATGGTTTAATACAGACGCTATTTCCCTTGCTAAAGAAATAGCAAAGGTTGAGTGCGAAGGGCATCCACTCGTAAAATTTGTAGCCAAAAACCAATGTCAGCCCAAAGCAATATAAATAGCATGAGGAATATTATAAATATAGCCTTTTTTTGCCCATTTTACGATAGAGGGTTTAGTTCTGGAAACCCTAGTTAGGGCTGATTGAGAGGCTGACGAAAAACGCCGACCCCGTCTGAACACGGGAAAAGGCGAGGAAAAAGTACAGGCGCTATTTCAGTTTCCAAAATGGTTTCCGTTTCGGAAAGGGAAATACACCTAAATCCTCCATCTATATCTACCACAATGTGCACACTCTCTCACTTCTACAATACCTCTATGTAAATGTACCTAAACTTTATAAGCCACCAGCTACCAAGAAATTCTCCGATTTCAAATCGACCACCAAAATACTCTTCAGTGAAAGAACCCAATAAAATGGGAGGCGTTATCCAATAACGGGAATATCTTGTGGTAAAATGCCTAGGATATAATTATAAAACAATGGAAATTCCTCTACCATGAAGTTTCAATAAAAAATCAAAAAAGCATACATTCCGCCTTTAACTGTTGAGAATAATATAAAATTCCAGATCTCATAGTGATAGATGCATATTGAAAATATTTTTATACATACGGGAAGGTAATCCTACTGAAAATGTAATTCCTATGATGGGGGGTATGCAAATGTTGTATGTTTAATATTTTGATTATTACTTTTATTGGATCCGGAAATCAAAAGTCGTCATCAAAGAAGGGAGAGAGTTCGAGAGGGGATCTTCTGAGGCGTGAAAGTCATGTCAAGAGGGGGGATTACACAAGTCACAGGTGTATCTGCAGCAACAGGTGATAACCCCTGGGGTAATACACCTGACTAGAGCGGCGAAATTCATTCATACTTCATACTTGAGTTGTAAATGTAAACGAATTGTGTATTCAATTGTTGTTCTAATGGTTTCTTTTTCTTCCACGACTTCTAGATACCGAGATAAATCGATCTAAAAAATACCGGTAAATCGTGAAGTTTGTCGTCACGGCATACGCTCCCGTAGGCGATGACGTCATAATTTTTGACTCCCGCTTCGTTTGTTCGCAAGCGTTTTTGCGCATTTTGACGTGAAATCTGACGTCACAACTCTTTGAACTTTTTCATTAGAACGGCAATTAAAAATTGAATTTTCGACCTTTTAAAGTTACTTTTTCGGAGTTTTGACCTCAGATTTGGATTTTTCACAACTTTTTACGTAGGAATCGACCTTTTATTAAAAATATTTTCCCAATTGCAACTCCTCCATTCTCTGTCTACACTTACTTCTTTTTCAGATTCCTTGAGCTCATTTTCCTTCTCCTTGACTCGGACGACAAACATCTGTCTCATTTCGTCTTCCTTCTTCTGCAGCTCTGCTAGATGTGAGGATCGCTTGTTCTCATAAGACTGCTGGAAGCTCATTGGTTTGTTCTCCGAGTCCACGTCACTGAAACCCATCTGGAAGAGAAGAGTGAGGAGTCAGATTGGTTATAATCTACTTAAGTGGGAATTTAAGCAAGTATACTACTACTAATTTAAGGAAAAAATCTGGTGTGAGCATCACACGCTTTCCTTATCCTATTGAATGGTGCTTATTTGGGTGTTCTGTTGTAACATTTACAATATCTCTAACCGTTTAGTCAGTATAGCTGAAAACCGCCAAAAAGCGGTCGAAAAACCGCCGACCGCAGCACCTATTTTAACCAAACGTTTTGTGTTGCATCCTTGTCACATTTGTGAACTACATTCCAAATTTCAAGTGTTAGCTTATACCGTTCCCGAGATATTGTTAAATTACACCGAAAACCGCCAAAAAGCGGTAAAATGCCGCCAAGCGTTGTACCGGTCTTAACCAAAAGTTTCGTGTCGCATCCTTCTCACATTTGAAAGATACATACCAACTTTCAAGTCTCTAGCTCTTAACGTTCTAGAGATATTTTGTTTACAGGCACACACACACACGGACCAATGGCTGAAAGTCCTCCTCCCACCCTCCCTAAAAATGGAGGGGAGGGAACTTCTCCTTCAAAGACAAATGGACTTCAGACGAACCTAAATGTTATCCACAAGAGGGCAGCACACGATTCATCTAATTTTACCTCATATGACCTTTTTTGGGTACACTAATAGTTTTAATTCGACTCTCTCTCTCTGTTTTCATTGTTCTTCACTTCTTCCTTTCTCTGGTACCCTAAATAAAGATGGGTTAATGTTCGAGTGCTTTTACTCCCTTTTGCCTCCAGAGCGATCACACAGAATAATATATGGGCTTTTAAAAACACATTAAATTTTATTATTCAATTTCTAGTTTTCGATATATCAATTTTGATAATCTTGGTGTTTCTTCATTCATGTTTCGAGCACCCAACGCGTAAGGCGTTATGTGGGCATTCTAAATTGTGTATTTGAATGCAATACAAACAGGCCTAAAGAAAGTTTTGGGTTATTTAAAGGCAATTAGGTTTTTCTGAATTTAAAACTTGTTAAAGGAGGGTATTTAGGGTACCAGAGAAAGGAAGAAGTGAAGAACAATGAAAACAGAGAGAGAGAGAGAGTCGAATTAAAACTATTAGTGTACCCAAAAAAGGTCATATGAGGTAAAATTAGATGAATCGTGTGTACGTAAAAGTGCCAAAAGAGACCACGCAGGACGCAGGGCGAACTTATTCTCTCAATGTGCGAAGCCAATAAGGAGTAAGGAGCACGTAACGCGATTACATTTTTTCAGGTATGGAGGTATCTATCTCCCTACTGGAAGGTACATGGGTGTTTTTCCTCCAATGAAATGCATATCCTAAAACCCGGGCGAAGCACGAGCGAAACCGAAACAGCTAGTGCTCACTATTACAGAAGTCACGGGGAAAACAACAGTTCAAATTCTCATAACTTTTAAATTTCTTATCTCCCCATACATGCTTCGAAACTGGTTTGGTCTAAAGTTTAGTATAGTTATCCTGGGAACTTTCATGTCATTATTTACAATATGGATGAAATACAGTGTGTGCCAGAAGTCCCTCCTGACCTTCGATTCCGTTTGTTCTAAAGATAAGGAAACAAAAATCTGGATTATGATAAAGAGTCGTAGACGTAGACCTTTTCCTAACGTTAGAAACAATCAGAATGGAGGAGTTGCAATTGGGAAATATTATTAATAAAAGTTGTGAAAAATCCAAATCGTCTTTGAAGGAGAAGTTCCCTCCCCTCCATTTTTAGGGAGGGTGGGAGGAGGACAAAAGACACAAAGGTCCGTATCAATATTAGGAGCATTTATTTTAAACAATTGAGATGGAGGTATATCATGTTGAGCAAACCCTCATCTCTGGAGGACCACCCTTGAGCATACACGTGTACAGGGCACTAATCAAGTGTATAGGGGATATCTAGATCCTAGACAGCTTTCCATTAGACTCAATTAGGAAGAACTTGAAGTGTGATGGAAGGGGGTGGGGCGTGAGTTGCTGTCTCATGTCAATCAAACTGTTTGGGAGATGAAGTTGAGCATACACGTGTACAGGGCACTAATCAAGTGTATAGGGGATATCTAGATCCTAGACAGCTTTCCATTAGACTCAATTAGGAAGAAGTTGAAGTGTGATGGAAGGGGGTGGGGCGTGAGTTGCTGTCTCATGTCAATCAAACTGTTAGCGAGAGGTAGCTGAACTACTGGACCCTTTTTTTTTAAAAAAAAAAAAAAAAAAAAAAACTCAAAGGGTAGTGGATCCAACTTTTCCATTCATAAAAAGAAGAATTTAAAACCTTATAGGGTTATAACCTTATAAGGTTTTAAATTCTCCTTTTTGTCTTCTATGCTTTGAAAGGACAAAGTTTGAATAAGTTTTAAGACCAAATGGACAAATCCATTAATCCACTCAAGAAACCACTTGTGACAAACATTTTAATTCTTACAAGGTTTTACATCCACTCCAGAACCACTTCTTTGTTGAAGTTCTGTCCTCTATGCTTTGAAAGGACAAAGTTTGAATAAGTTTTAAGACCAAATGGACAAATCCACTCAAGAAACCACTTGTGACAAAAATTTTAATTCTTACAAGGTTTTACATCCACTCCAGAACCACTTCTTTGTTGAAGACATTTTCATTTTCCTCTATTACGATAGAACGTTTCTTACAGTTGGCCTCAGAAGCTCAGAAAAGAACATTATTCTGGAACTATTGGTGACATATCCTGTTTGACATACAACCCCTTCTTCAAAAGCAAAGGATGCTCTCAAATCTCATCCCACCGGATAAGAAAGGCATCTCTCTTTCTGAGCCACTTCTCACTTCATTGTTTTCCACCCCCTATGTTTCTGGGACAAAACAAATCACCCCCTAATTTGAAATCCTCAACGCATCCTTAACCAGGTATTTCCGGGAAGAAACCCCTTCTGGCTTTTGTTTCCAATAAGTTCCTATGGAGATTTATCTCCCCCCTTGGATGCGTTTCCTCTCGTAGCTATAGCTGGTTCCGAAGTTCATAGGTAGTTTTATGACTTTGTGAGAAACTTTTTCTAAATATGCTTTCGGACTCTTCGGTTTTCCTCCGTGAAAAAGAAATAAAACGGGACATTGGATCGATTTTCACAATCTAATACCTAACCTAATGGATGGTTTTCATCTGAAATGATAGCTGGTTCCGAAGTTCATAGGTAGTTTTATGACTTTGTGAGAAACTTTCTAAATATGCTTTCGGACTCTTCGGTTTTCCTCCGTGAAAAAGAAATAAAACGGGACAATGGATCGATTTTCACAATCTAATACCTAACCTAATGGATGGTTTTCATATGAAATGTGTAGACTTACAAATTGACCTCATATTTTTCGGGGCTAATATCTTTCACGGACACTAGTTGGCTCTGGTGTTATCAACGAAAACAGTTGCACAAATGTTGCAAAACAAATTTTTCGTATGTATGTTGAGCAACTTTCAAGAGAATTTAAGTAAAGATTTGTTTCTCAAGTTTATTGTAGGAAATACACTATTATAATAAAAACCAAGTTTTAATGTCCATTCGTATAGATTTGACTTGGATCACCTGATGCAGTCAGTAGGAAATGTCTCAATTTACAATATCTGAAATGTGTAGACTTACAAATTGACCTCGCATTTTTCGGGGCTAATATCTTTCACGGACACTAGGTGGCTCTGGTGTTATCAACAAAAACAGTTGCACAAATGTTGCAAAACAAATTTTTCGTATGTATGTTGAGCAACTTTCATGAGAATTTAAGTAAAGATTTGTTTCTCAAGTTTATTGTAGGAAATACACTATTATAATAAAAACAATCTGAAATGTGTAGACTTACAAATTGACCTCGCATTTTTCGGGGCTAATATCTTTCACGGACACTAGGTGGCTCTGGTGTTATCAACGAAAACAGTTGCACAAATGTTGCAAAACAAATTTTTCGTATGTATATTGAGCAACTTTCAAGAGAATTTAAGTAAAGATTTGTTTCTCAAGTTTACTGTAGGAAATACACTATTATAATAAAAACAAAGTTTTTATGTCCATTCGAATAGATTTGACTTGGATCACCTGATGCAGTCAGTAGGAAATGTCTCAATTTACAATTTGCATATCTCCCCTGATAACTTGCTTTGCTGTTCTCGATTCCAATTAGTACCTACTTGAGGTCCTGTCATTCTGGTTTTGAATTTACAATTTGCATATCTCCTGATAGCTTGCTTTGCTGTTCTCGATTCCAATTAGTACCTACTTGAGGTCCTGTCATTCTGGTTTTAGGTGTAGGTGTTACAAGAATAAAGATGTTAGAAGACAACTAACACAACACCAAAAAGCACATCTATAAATTAATCAGAGGAGAAATTAAACTGGGCCCGAAATTTTACCAAAACACTTTGTTATTAACGTGCCAAGATCAGGACTCAGGAGTGATAAAGATGCTTCACATGCTTACAGGGTCAAGCAAAGTCCATAGATAATTTTATTTTGGGAAGAAATCTTTCAAAGAAATTTGGATTGATTGGGACATGAAATTTAACATAAAACCAGATATTTTTGAGCCTAACTGAGTGTGTCGACGAATCAAAGAAATCAGCTAATTGGACCAATAAAAGCTTTTAGTATAAGGCCTAAACAAGCATGGCATATCTTTGAGACTTCAGAGTACCCTTACAATGAATCCCTCCAGTCTATTACATCACAGGCATCAATTAATTAAGTGTTAATTACAAAACACGCGGCCTCCATATACTTGAGGAGTGATAAAGATGCTTCACATGCTTACAGGGTCAAGCAAAGTCCATAGATAATTTTATTTTGGGAAGAAATCTTTCAAAGAAATTGGGATTGATTGGGACATGAAATTTAACATAAAACCAGAGATTTTTGAGCCTAACTGAGTGTGTCGACGAATCAAAGAAATCAGCTAATTGGACCAATAAAAGCTTTTAGTATAAGGCCTAAACAAGCATGGCATATCTTTGAGACTTCAGAGTACCCTTACAATGAATCCCTCCAGTCTATTACATCACAGGCATCAATTAATTAAGTGTTAATTACAAAACACGCGGCCTCCATATACTTGAGCAATAAGCTATGTTCATGTCTTCAGCATTGTTTCTTGCCGCTCCAAACTTCAAAATGAGAAAAAGCGTTTCTGAGAACAACTTTTAGGGAGATAGCTTTGGTCAAATCAAAAATTATTTGTGATTTTGGCAAATCAAATGGCATCTCGCTATCTCAACAGCATCTAATAAGTATTTCAATAATAGGTAGGTATGAAGTGGTCTTATTCTGCCCATTAAAAACATGTGGTCCCGATAAATGAAGTCTTCAAATGGTCTTTTTTCCGAGTTTCAGAGGAGCGCCGATTATGCAAGAACGCTTCACTTCATTTGTCACCAATTGGGAGGGGAAGTAACAAACATGTAATAATTAACGCTCAAGTCAGAAGTGAAGTGTTAACTAATACTTCGCCCGTATCACTCACAGCACATGTATGTGGTATGAGTAAACACTATTTTCAAAAATCCCCCCGGACGCCGGACAAACATGTAAAAACCCGGACATGTCCGGGAAAACCCGGACGTCTGGAAACCCTACTCACAGCACATGTATGTGGTATGAGTAAACACCCTTGGTCCGTTCTAGAACGAAATGGACCAACTTATAATGTAACCGTTTCGGTAGCCGAGTAGCTCAGGTGACAAGAGAACTTTTTCATCAAATTCGTCAATCTCTAAAAAAACTTGGGTCTAAACGATTCTTTCCTTGGATATTTCCGAGCAGAACAAACACGGATACTACCGAGGGGCAGAAAGGAACTAACCACTATTAATTGAGTAATTTACAATTTGCATATCTCCTGATAGCTTGCTTTGCTGTTCTCGATTCCAATTAGTACCTACTTGAGGTCCTGTCATTCTGGTTTTGGGTGTAGGTGTTACAAAAATAAAGATGTTAGAAGACAACTAACACAACACCAAAAAGCACATCTATAAATTAATTAGAGGAGAAATTAAACTGGGCCCGAAATTTCACCAAAACACTTTGTTATTTACGTGCCAAGATCAGGACTCAGGAGTGATAAAGATGCTTCACATGCTTACAGGGTCAAGCAAAGTCCATAGATAATTTTATTTTGGGAAGAAATCTTTCAAAGAAATTTGGATTGATTGGGACATGAAATTTAACATAAAACCAGATATTTTTGAGCCTAACTGAGTGTGTCGACGAATCAAAAAAATTAGCTAATTGGACCAATAAAAGCTTTTAGTATAAGGCCTAAACAAGCATGGCATATCTTTGAGACTTCAGAATACCCTTACAATGAATCCCTCCAGTCTATTACATCACAGGCATCAATTAATTAAGTGTTAATTACAAAACACGCGGCCTCCATATACTTGAGCAATAAGCTATGTTCATGTCTTCAGCATTGTTTCTTGCCGCTCCAAACTTCAAAATGAAAAAAACCTTTCTGAGAACAACTTTTAGGGCGATAACTTTGGTCAAATCAAAAATTATTTGTGATTTTAGCAAATCAAATGGCATCTCGCTATCTCAACAGCATCTAATAAGTATTTCAATAATATGTTAGGTATGAAGTGGTCTTATTCTGCCCATTAAAAACATGTGGTCCCGATAAATGAAGTCTTGAAGACTTTTTTCGAGTTTCAGAGGAGCGCCGATTATGCAAGAATGCTATGTTCATGTCTTCAGCATTGTTTCTTGCCGCTCCAAACTTCAAAATGAGAAAAAGCGTTTCTGAGAACAACTTTTAGGGAGATAACTTTGGTCAAATCAAAAATTATTTGTGATTTTAGCATCTAATAAGTATTTCAATAATATGTAGGTATGAAGTGGTCTTGGTCTTATTCTGCCCATTAAAAACATGTGGTCCCGATAAATGAAGTCTTCAAAAAATGGTCTTTTTTCTGAGTTTCGGAGGAGCGCCGATTATGCAAGAACGCTTCACTTCATTTGTTACCAATTGCGAGGGGAAGTAACAAACATGTAATAATTAACGCTCAAGTCAGAAGTGAAGTGTTAACTACACTTCGCCCGTATCACTCACAGCACATGTATGTGGTATGAGTAAACACCCTTGGTCCGTTCTAGAACGAAATGGACCAACTTATAGTGTAACCGGTAGCCGAGTAGCTCAGGTGACAAGAGAACTTTTTCATCAAATTCGTCAATCTCTAAAGAGTGGGGATCTTCTGAGGCGTGAAAGTCATGTCAAGAGGGGGGATTACACAAAAGTCACAGGTGTATCTGCAGCAACAGGTGATAACCCCTCGGTTAATACACCTGACTAGAGCAACGAAATTCATTCATACTTGAGTTGTATACGAGTTGTGTATTCAATTGTTGTTCTAATGTTGTTGGTTTTGAATAATGAAATTTTATTATGATAAATACGAGTAGAATGGACCAACTTATAATGTAACCGTTTCGGTAGCCGAGTAGCTCAGGTGACAAGAGAACTTTTTCATCAAATTCGTCAATCTCTAAAGAGTCTAAAGGCTAATTCTTGTCGGTGAAGCGTAAGCCTCGTCAACAGTACTTGGTAAATGAAATTTTCTCAAAAACATTAAAATACTGTTCGAATAGGAAGAGTCCCTTCACTCCAGCAGGCGGCTTTTAGTGTGGTCAAATTCTCAAACAGTGTTAAGGATAAAATCCCATACTTCGGCTGGGATTGAATCCACATAAATACGAGTATCTACGAATTTGTTTTTTCATTAAATGATTTGTTGAATTATTTGGAGGAGAATGTAAGTTCAGCTCTAAGTAGTATTGTCTGTCAAAGTGTCACAGTATGACATGTATTTCCCACACCAAACAGCATAAGTAGGTAACTATGTAGACAAAGCCAAAATGCCTTAGTTACCACAATTCAAAGCGAACTTTGAGCAGACACGAAGAATTTTAATTTCTGCCGAAATTTCAGCCCAAGAACTCGAAATTCCGGAGAGCAAGCCTAAAGGCTCACTCAAGTCAAAAACTACCAAACCCATCCCAGTTGAAAGTCCCTTCACTCCAGCAGGCGGCTTTTAGTGTGGTCAAATTCTCAAACAGTGTTAAGGATAAAATCCCATACTTCGGCTGGGATTGAATCCACGTCCTCCTCAATACTCTTTATTCACCACTTCAGACTATACCACAGAGGCTGGTTTATAATATTGTGAAACACTTCAAATATGTATTCATATGTAGGCTTGCCAAATATCCAAAATGTCGATTCGGGACGCGAATCC
>NW_007377661.1:598242-631913 GCF_000475195.1 Diaphorina citri
AATCGCCAAATCCGCGACCATAATCGCGAAATCCGCGAACATAATCGCGAAATCCGCGAATCCAAGGGACCAGCTCATTTTTTCGTTTAAGGCTGTTTAATACAACATTTTCTCGTTTATAAAGGTTTAGCAAAGAAGTGGAAGAGCAAACTGATGAAAGCATGACAAATTTAAACAAGACAAGTTAAGAACAAATTCTGATTTATAGAGGTAGGTACCTAATTTTAAAGTTAAAAAACGCGTCCCGAATTTTTTCTGGGACAGAAACGGAAATTCGGGACAAAACGCCCCAAAATGAAAAACTGAACGGGACGCCGGGACACCCCCTGAAATTCGGGACTGTCCCGGCCAATTCGGGACGTTTGGCAAGCCTATTCATATGTAAAGAAATGTTCAAGTCTTTCATATTGAATGTCACAAATATTGGTGAGAGATGGGTTAATGTTCGAGTGCTTTTACTCCCTTTTGCCTCCAGAGCGATCACACAGAATAATATATGGGCTTTTAAAAACACATTAAATTTTATTATTCAATTTCTAGTTTTCGATATATCAATTTTGATAATCTTGGTGTTTCTTCATTCATGTTTCGAGCACCCAACGCGTAAGGCGTTATGTGGGCATTCTAAATTGTGTATTTGAATGCAATACAAACAGGCCTAAAGAAAGTTTTGGGTTATTTAAAGGCAATTAGGTTTTTCTGAATTTAAAACTTGTTAAGGGAGGGTATTTAGGGTACCAGAGAAAGGAAGAAGTGAAGAACAATGAAAACGGAGAGAGAGAGTCGAATTAAAACTATTAGTGTACCCAAAAAAGGTCATATGAGGTAAAATTAGATGAATCGTGTGCTGCCCTCTTACTGGTGGATAACATTTAGGTTCGTCTGAAGTCCATTTGTCTTTGAAGGAGAAGTTCCCTCCCCTCCATTTTTAGGGAGGGTGGGAGGAGGACAAAAGACACAAAGGTCCGTATCAATATTAGGAGTATTTATTTTAAACAATTGAGATGGAGGTACATATATCATATTGAGCAAACCCTTATCTCTGGAGGACCACCCTTGAGCATACACGTGTACAGGGCACTAATCAAGTGCATAGGGGATATCTAGTTCCTATATAGACAGCTTTCCATTAGACTCAATTAGGAAGAACTTGAAGTGTGATGGAAGGGGGTGGGGCGTGAGTTGCTGTCTCATGTCAATCAAACTGTTTGGGAGATGAAGTTGAACTACTGAGGGGGGGGGGGGTGAGTTGCTGTCTCATGTCAATCAAACTGTTAGCGAGATGAAGCTGAACTACTGATGGCAGTCCAAACTCCAAGTCTAATAGTACTTTTTTTAGGGGGTTTCATAGAGGCAACTGCAACAACGGAGTTCTTATTGTCCCGAAATCGAGAGGAGGGTAGGATAGGAGGAAGCCAGCCATCCTGAGAAAGATAATTATCCGTTCAAGATGAAATCCACCCGGAATCGAACCCGCGACCTAGCGCTAACAATAATTATTAGACTGAAAAGGTCCTATCAGAAGCTTTATGTTGGCTCGCCTTTTTTGCCGATCTTTAACCAGCCCATCAGATTTCCTCACAATGCTGAATGCAACCCGAAACATCCAGCAGCATAATGATGTTCCAGATGGTGATATATCAACTAAGAATGTTAGCACAACCCGGAACATGCAGCAGCATAATGATGTTCCAGATGGTGACATATCAACTAAGAATGTTAGCATGGGACATCCTATCAAGAATATTGGAACTTCATGTTTAGTACTCTAACAACATTTCCAATGATTTTCAACTTTCATAGACAAACAACATTAAATTCAGTAGTCGGCACCGATTGTTCTGACCATCTGCTCTTGCTACGTACCGTTAAATGGCACAGTAAGTTTCAAAAATTTGGTAACATAGAAAGTACAGCAAAAACCAGGGGTACTGCGACCTTTAATCTTCTTTGAGAATTATTTCACGTAATTAAACGAGATAGCTGATAGCCACCCGCAAGTGAGATGTTGATCCATCCTGTCACCCAAACAAACGTACACCCCGCTCGACGGTGCTCAGCTTCAGTGTTTCTTGGACAACCGAAGTATCCAGCGTAACAAAACAGGTGGCTGAGATCTGAGATATGCCCTCGAATCTTGATTCCTTGTAACTTGGAATCTGTCGAAAGGTCGAAACGCACCACAACATTATCATTATCTTACTTTCTGCTCTTTGAAGATTCCTCATAGAAAATAGAAAGATATTCGATATTGCAATGGTAGATATTGCAATTTCAGCTCATTTAAACTTTTTCATTCTGAAACTTTCGGAGCATGTTGTAATCAAAGGAACCGATACACAAGATATTGTGTACAATACAGAAAGCAAACTACAACATGCACAACTGCTTACTGATACAAGTGGCCGATACCCGCTAATAAAAATTTATGATCCTCACTAATTGATTGGTTATTTGTTTGATTAACATTACTTACAGGGTGTTTGGAACGCGTTTAGAAATACAGGGTGTAAAGATGATTATGGACAGTGAATTAAAGCTAGTTATAAAATTTCTTGTCCCGTTCAATCGGTAGTTAGTTTGGTGCGATTAGTGGATGCAATGAGATCAGGATAACTACCTACTGAAAATCTTAGTGAAAACATAACTAGGTACTGAAATTCATAAAGGTGTGCCCACACAAAGTCGACCGGCCGTCGATCGACGATCGATTCACATCAATCGATATCCGTCGACTATTCTAGTACCTATTGTATGTAGATTTATAATGCAAATCCAGTTCCTTATTGATTTCGTTCAGATCAATCTACAATTAATTTGGTAATTAATTTGGCACCAATCACCGGAAATTTGCAATTTCAAGTGGTTTTCAGTTTTCACCATCCAATCCCATCCCTAAGCGACATTGCAATTTATGTTCGCTTAATTTATTTCTGATTAAAAGCTACTTGTAAATTATGATTACGATTTTACCTGGAAATGAGCAACTTGTTTGATTAGGGCACGTGCTTATGTTGGAACAATTAGGATTTCAACACGTTAATGCCAGCAGGTGAACTGGTCAATACAGCAGACAGTTTTCCAAACTGGTTTTCTATATAAACTCACTCCACCGTGCGATCGCACTAGGAGGTTGAATTAGAATAGGTTTAGTGAAGCACTTTGATAAAAGTTCATCAAACATAATCAAATACTAATTAAATAGTCATGAGAATTACATAGGCGTCATTAATCTTGGACAGAAACCTGTCGAGTCATGGGGCTCCCATAATGAACCAGGAACTAGGAGGCAAGCTTATGGTCATTAGACTCAAACCAAACCCAGGTTCGAATCTTGCCAAGTGTTTAAAATTTATAAATCTACTCAATTAAAGTTATCCGTCAACAGATTCTATCATTTCAAAAGGAGACACCTTCTTTTGGGCTTCCCTTCATAGATAGTACAACTTGATCAGCAGTATGTATCGTGTTTGTATTTTGTATGTAATTTAGTTCTTTTATCAACCCTTCAATGCCACCAGCTACCAAGAAATTCTCCGATTTCAAATCGACCACCAAAATACTCTTCAGTGAAAGAACCCAATAAAATGGGAGGCGTTATTCAATAACGGGAGTATCTTGTGGGAAAATGCCTAGGATATAATTATAAAACAAAGGAAATTCCTTTACCATGAAGTTTCATTAAAAAATCAAAAAAGCATACATTCTGCCTTTAACTGTTGAGAATAATATAAAATTCCAGATGTCATAGTGATAGATGCATATTATGAATTAGAATAGGTTTAGTGAAGCACTTTGATAAAAGTTCATCAAACATAATCAAATACTAATTAAATAGTCATGAGAATTACATATTAGGCGTCATTAATCTTGGACAGAAACCTGTCGAGTCATGGGGCTCCCATAATGAACCAGGGACCCAGAACTTGTGAGGAAAGTAGTTGATTGCTTCAACTGCCAACTATGCAAGACTCCTGCAGTTACATATTTCCGAACATGAAATACCTAGTGTCTACTTCTGGGTATGGTCTGATTTCCTCTTTTGCTGATGAAGTCTAATGTTAAGATATTTTGCAAAAGAGGGGAGACAAATGCTTTGCGGTTACGTTAACAGTAGTTGATCTTTGGAAGTTTCGAACATGAAGCATTAAGAAACAAAATGTCTATAATAAAGTTGAGTCATAGGGTGGATATAATTTTCTATTTTAAGGTAAGTATTAACAAAGTACTAAACATACATAGATTTCGAAATGGATTAGGTCTGACTTATTTTCATAACTAATGTACGAGATTCAAATACATCAAAAGTTAAAAGCAGTTTATTTGTTTCTACTTTATATCGTCAACAAATCATTAAAAATCTAAACTTGGACCATTTCTATTGAAGTTCCAAACATACATCATGAGATTTATGAGTATATTACCTGATTGTCTTGCTGAAAATCAGGATTCAAATACAAAACACAGGTACATACGTAGGGTATTTTGATTAACGGTGAAGGTCTGAAGAGTGTCTATATAAGTGATAAATTTCCATTGGAAAGTTGTCTTGATTTCTTGATTGCAGTCAAAAAATACCTATCTTAAGAAAATATTGTCTGACTTTTTTCAAAGCCTTAAAGTTTTTTTGCACCTTGTCTAACTTGCAGATTATTGTTGTGCCCCTTGAAGCACATTTTGATTAACGGTGAAGGTCTGAAGAGTGTCTATAAGTGATAAATTTCCATTGGAAACTTGTCTTGATTTCTTGATTGCAGTCAAGAAATACCTATCCTAAGAAAATATTGTCTGACTTTTATCAAAGCCTTGAAGTTTTTCCACTTGAGTCTTTCAAGTTGGCAAGTATCTGGAACATAAAACATGACGGATAAGAATGTGTAGAATCATTTTCCTTTTCTCTATCGAAACAAAACACACCATACTCAGTATCATAATACCTACTTTACCTACTTACTAAAAATTTGGATTAAAATCACTAGCACGCTGGATCTAGTTCAGACGTATCAGAGTCTTAATAATTTGGCAGGCTGGCATTTGGTACCTTGACTGTATCATCAATATTCTCACACCACCTATATCTAAAAACTCTTTCGGTAAACGGCCACCCCATTGATAAAAATAAAACGAATTATAAATAAAATAAACAGCAAGCTCAAAAAATTTGAATGGCTTATAATGTCGCATGATATGATTTACCTGCGGCCCGCCAATGTTCAACAAATATCAAAAATGGCCCTCTATACATTTTGAGTTTGACATGCCTGCATTACACAATAGTGGCATCTCATCTAGTCATCTTGCAATTTTGATTAACGGTGAAGGTCTGAAGAGTGTCTATATAAGTGATAAATTTCCATTGGAAAGTTGTCTTGATTTCTTGATTGCAGTCAAGAAATACCTATCCTAAGAAAATATTGTCTGACTTTTTTCAAAGCCTTGAAGTTTTCCACTGGAGTCTTTCAAGTTGGCAAGTATCTGGAACATAAAACATGACGGATAAGAATGTGTAGAATCATTTTCCTTTTCTCTATCGAAACAAAACACATCATTCTCAGTATTTCATCTTCTGCAGCGTGTCCTACAAGGTAATTTTCTCGATTTTTTCATGGAAATGTTCAGAGAGTATCGGCCTGTTATTACCATTTCCATGCTGGGATACTAAGCAACAACAAAAGGAAAAACATATAAATACAAGTATAAGGTACACCATATTATACATGCATCATGTGACTACTCATATACAGGATTTAACCTCACATACTGATATAGAAAGGTCCACGAAACTAACATAACTAGGTAAGAGGGTATAGCCTGCACGTTGTATCTGGAATTGATTGACATAGGAAGACACCGTCCATTAAAATCAGCCCCGAAGATACTGGCTGACTTTGAACAAAAAAGATATTTCTAGAAACTTTGCACCACGCACAAAAGATGCATTCTATTCTATTTTGGCATAATATCGCAAGAACCAATCGCATTACACAATAGTGGCATCTCATCTAGTCATCTTCAATCATTCTAATTTCTGCACGTTGTATCTGGAATTGATTGACATAGGAAGACACCGTCCATTAAAATCAGCCCCGAAGATACTGGCTTGACTTTGAACAAAAAAGATATTTTTAGAAACTTTGCACCACGCACAAAAGATGCATTCTATTCTATTTTGGCATAATATCTGCACGTTGTATCTGGAATTGATTGACATAGGAAGACACCGTCCATTAAAATCAGCCCCGAAGATACTGGCTGACTTTGAACAAAAAAGATATTTCTAGAAACTTTGCACCAGCGGCCCGCGGGCCGCATGCGGCCCGCCTGGTCAAATTGTGCGGCCCGCTGCGAGCCACAAGGGTATAATATTAAATAGGTAAATTAATAATATTTCACAAGGAGACATTTATTTTTTCTTTTCGAAGAAAGTACAGGATCCACTGAAAAAGTTGCACTAGATGAAAACCAGAAGAAATTCCTCTTGTAATGAATCTTTGTGGAGTCAGTCCTTTTACGACCGAGTCTTCAGAGTCTTGTACAGGATCCACTGAAAAAGTTGCACTAGATGAAAACCAGAAGAAATTCCTCTTGTAATGAATCTTTGTGGAGTCAGTCCATTTAGGGCCGAGTCTTCAGAGTCTCAAGACTCATTAGTCGATAAAGTTTTTCTCGTGTTGAATTAGAATAGGTTTAGTGAAGCACTTTGATAAAAGTTCATCAAACATAATCAAATACTAATTAAATAGTCATGAGAATTACATATAGGCATCATTAATCTTGGACAGAAACCTGTCGAGTCATGGGGCTCCCATAATGAACCAGGGACCCAGAACTTGTGAGGAAAGGAGTTGTTGATTGCTTCAACTGCCAACTATGCAAGACTCCTGCAGTTACATATTTCCGAAGATGAAATACCTAAGTGTCTACTTCTGGGTATGGTCTGATTTCCTCTTTTGCTGATCAAGTCTAATGTTAAGATATTTTGCAAAAGAGGGGAGACAAATGCTTTGCGGTTACGTTAAAAGTAGTTGATCTTTGGAAGTTTCGAACATGAAGCATCAAAAAACAAAATGTCTAAAATAAAGTTGAGTCATAGGGTGGATATAATTTTCTATTTTAAGGTAAGTAACTAAGTACTAAACATAAGTAGATTTCGAAATGGATTAGGTCTGACTTATTTTCATAACTAATGTACGAGATTCAAATACATCAAAAGTTAAAAGCAGATTATTTGTTTCTACTTTATATCGTCAACAAGCCATTAAAAATCTAAACTTGGATCACAATATCACAAAGTCCTCTGTTTTATGTCATCAGCTCATGGTGTTTCAATTTGTACAGATTTTTCAACCCTCTCACATAACTATGATCCAGTGATTCTGTCAAGATTATGTCAGCACTGTCATAACATATTGTAAGGGAGATGAATGCTGGTTTATACACTTGAACTGAGGCCTGAGTGTTATACGGGGCTTCGTTTTTGATGTCCTGGAAGTTAACAAGGGCTTATAAGGGGGTGTACTGTGTAGTTTTTGTTGTCTGTTTTCAAAAAAGATAAACAAAACTTATGAGGATTAGGTATTAATTTATCACCAAATACCTTTGAATAGGGGATGTTACATGGCTCAATTGACTCATGGCATGCGGTTACGAAAACGAACATTCAGAACATTGAAAATTTTGATGATTCCAAATGACTTTCGGATACAGTGACTAGGAAGAAGATTTGCAAGTTACTCCTTCCGAATATACCTTCTTCCTCTACCTAGAGAAGAAGCTTTCAAATTTCTTGGACGTCATTGGCACTCCCTCCTCTTTATTGACAGACGTTTCTGTCGCCTTGCCACCCGCATAAATATTTTCAAACCATATGGAGTTGGAGACTTAAGACTGATGAAAAGGGGGTAAGGGTCTTATTGAACTGTGATTGATATAACCCGGCCGGGTCCATATTATCCCTACTTCAATCTCACATTCCTGCACTCCTGTGTTAGAGCTCAATTTGGAATCTATAACTATAAAGCAAGGTTCTTTTCTGAAAAGATTTAATAAAGCCATAGGATATAGGATTTTGCCTTGATTACTTTATCAAAGAGATCAACGGGAGATCAACAAGCAACTTTCAAGAAACATAAATTTCAAGGTAGGTCCAAACCAAGTACAAAGGAACCATTATATCTTTTGCTAGAGCTACATGAATTGGTACATTGCTGTTGAAACCAAGAATTCCATATTGGCCATAAGGGCACTAATTGTAGCATAGTTGATTTCTTAAGAGTAACCTCCATAGCGCCTCCAGTACCCGAAGAATCAATCAACTCATAATTACTACTACACTATAAAGCAAGGTTCTTTTGGGAAAAGATTTAATAAAGCCATAGGATATAGGATTTTGCCTTGATTACTTTATCAAAGGAGGTCCAGAGCAGAAAAATCATGGGAGATCAACAAGCAACTTTCAAGAAACATAAATTCCAAGGTAGGTCCAATCCAAGTAGAAAACAAAGCGGGAGTCATGAATTATGACGTCATCGCCTACGGGAGCGTATGCCGTGACGTCAAACTTCACAAAAAGTCGTAAGAAAAAGAAAAATTCCGTTGGTCCTCATTTTTCCTGCTCTATGACTTTGAAACATCACCCAAGTAAGCGCAACTGATCTATTGTAAAAATTTCCACTGTTCAAAAGTTGAGGGTTAAAAGGACTTCTGGGCCATCCTGTATAGTGAGTAACTGAGTAAGTATAGTGTTCCGTCAACATTGGGAACAGTTCTTTATACAACTCTACTGTACTGTGTGCTCTCTTGGGTAAAGAACTAGTTAAGCTTGGACAAAAAACTACCTGTGTCTTGTCAGACCACTGGAAAAGCTTATGTTTGGCTTTACAAAAAAAAAATCTTAATAGGACTGGTATCTCTAAAGAAATTCTTTCCGCAAAAATGGCATACGCAATCCAGCAGGAGAAAACAGTGTTGAATATCTGTGATCTACAATTTAAAGCAATTCCCCAACTACCCGATCAGTGTCTCCTAATCCACCTATAGTAGTCCCCATTAGTACATCACCCAAGTAAGCGCAACTGATCTATTGTAAAAATTTCCACTGTTCAAAAGTTGAGGGTTAAAAGGACTTCTGGGCCATCCTGTATGGTGAGTAACTGAGTAAGTATAGTGTTCCGTCAACATTGGGAACAGTTCTCTATACAACTCTACTATACTGTGTGCTCTCTTGGGTAAAGAACTAGTTAAGCTTGGACAAAGAACTACCTGTGTCTTGTCAGACCACTGGAAAAGCTTATGTTTGGCTTTACAAAAAATCTCAATAGAACTGGTATCTCTAAAGAAATTCTTTCCGCAAAAATGGCATACGCAATCTAGCAGGAGAAAACAGTGTTGAATATCTGTGATCTACAATTTAAAGCAATTCCCCAACTACCCGATTGGTGTCTCCTAATCCACCTATAGTAGTCCCCATTAGTAGTGCTAACAATGACCGGCTTATCATGCCAGAAATCTCTTTCAGACATGACATACCATCAGCTCACCTGAATACTTTGGCAAACTTGCAAGACAATCACGACATCATAAGACTCCCACTGCATTGATCCCAACAATGTTGAAATGTTCTACACTTGTCAACTAATTACTTCAACGACACCTCATGAATATTTAATTGAATCAGGATTGAACAGGCTTATCATGCCAGAAATCTCTTTCAGACATGACATACCATCAGCTCACCTGAATACTTTGGCAAACTTGCAAGACAATCACGACATAAGACTCCCACTGCATTGATCCCAACAATGTTGAAATGTTCTACACTTGTCAACTAATTACTTCAACGACACCTCATGAATATTTAATTGAATCAGGATTGAACAAAATGTTCTACACTTGTCAACTAATTACTTCAACGACACCTCATGAATATTTAATTGAATCAGGATTGAACACTTCTTCTTCTTCTTCACCTTCATTTTTTGCACCTTGTCTAACTTGAAGATTATTGTTGTGCTGGAACCATTATATCTTTTGCTAGAGCTACATGAATTGGTACATTGCTGTTGAAACCAAGAATTCCATATTGGCCATAAGGGCACTAATATTGTAGCATAGTTGATTGCTTAAGAGTAACCTCCACAGCGCCTCCAGTACCCGAAGAATCAATCAACTCATAATTACTACTGCGAGTTCATTTGTTTAAGTCATAGTGTGGACAGGCTGCCTCTACCCTGTGGCGAAGAACAAGGTGTCTAAAATGTATCTGAATCATGGGAAAATCCCAACAAGGGTCCCTCACTGCTATATGCTAATGTACGAGTACGATCAATCTATCTTTGGTATCTCTCGGAGAGCTTTCCACAATCAAGGGTTGGTTGGTTTGGTCTGTTTATGTCCCACATCAAGAGCATGATAAAATATAGTAATAATAGAAATAGAAACAGTATTGATTTACATAAAACCCATTTGCTTCAGTGTGTCATGAACACATGAACAGCCTATAACATGGTTCGAACATAGTAATTTCCACTAAGCTCAGAGGAGCACTACTCTCATATTACTGCTGGAGTGCTGACATGCATGGAAATATTATAGCATATTATTTATTGTTTACATGGTATATCTAGGATTTTATATCGTACACGAGTAAAGACGTAGGTTGTTTTTAACTGCAATAATGAGGCCACCTCCTCTGGATTTTCCTACAAGCTGAGCATCTCTATCTTGTCTAAACACCTGATATGTATCTAGAGTCAAATAACTCTCCGGAGTTGACACCGGGTGACAGCCATGTTTCCACAATAGCAATGACGTCATAATCTTCTGCTAATACATTCAGATAGAACTCTTGTGTCTTGGTGTTTAATCCACAAGTATTTTGATTTTTGATAGAAGATACGTATTTCATTGTGGTAGGTGTTAGAACGTTCCACTCGAGTTACAACTCGAGTTGGAAAATAATCGAGTAGAAAATAATCGAGTTGAAAAATCTCACTCGAGTCCCATCACTAATTTGTATTCGGGATAGTTACAGGGTGTTGTATACCCGGTGCCCGGTGGGTTTTAACATTTTACTTTCTATTACTACAGTTTAGCGGCTATACTGTAATGAAAGTATTGCAATCGGTCCAAATTTTCAAAATCGGGAAATGGGTGGAAATATCCGTTTTGGGGTCCCCTGATAATGAAAGTATTGCAATCGGTCCAAATTTTCAAAATCGGGAAATGGTTGGAAATATCCGTTTTGGGATCCCCTGATGTCAAAAAAGTGATTTTTAATTTTGTTGGAGTTTTTATTAGGATTCCTCTTTACATAAGAGTCGTCTTTTATTGTTGAAAATTTTGAATTGGATGGTACCTAATAGTTGTTATACGGATGAGAATACTCCTGTGGATAAGAATACTCCTGGAGTGGATGGGAGTACTCCTGGTGTGGATGGGGATATTCCTGGTTTGAGTGGGGATGTGAGTTCATCATGACATCACGATATGAAGAGCCAATAGGTAATTGTTGACTGTAATGTGCAGTTTGAGGGGGGTTCCATTCATGTAGGGATGGGAAAATAAAATCGATTTTTTTGAAAAATCGATACTTTCGTTTCGATTCGATCGATTTTTCGTATCGATACTTAAATTCCGATACGATTCGATATATCGATATTCTCGTTCCGATTTTTCGATTTTTTTTCCCCCTTTTTATTTGTAAATGAAATTTTCGCGGGAAGTGAAGCGAAAATTTCAATGTTGTCAGATGATGGGTTTTTTTTTTTTTTTAAACCTCGTAGGCATCATTGGGTCTTGGTATTCACATTTCCAAACGAGTATGAAGTTATGGGTTTTTCCTTTCCTTCTGATAAATTTTTTCGTAAATATTATGTTCGTGGTCCAGTTTTTAATGGATATAATTGGGGTTTTACCATCCCTCCAGGCGTTGAGGGAAAAACCAACTACTCTCTCACCCAGGTGACCCGACGACCCGACCCAGACTTTTACTAAAGTTTTTCTTTTTTTTTTTATTTTTCCATTAATCCATTTTCAGTTAAATCAGTTTGAAACTTTGAACAGTTTTTCATTTTTCCAGTTTCAGAAGTTTAACAGTTTAAATGGGTAAATATGTAGATTTTTGGTAATTTTGTATATTTACCTAACCCGACCTACAGGTAAATGTGTACAATTACCGGTAATAATACATAATTTCCGAATTATCTACTTTTACCTTAACATAATTATGTACTAATTAGCTTTGGATAGCGTATAATTAGCTTCTGAAAATCACTAATTAGCTTCTGAAAATCGATACTTTTGTTTCGATTCCCATCCCTACATTCATGGGGATTGTTCTGAGTTGTTATGATGGGTGGGAGATTCATGTAAATCAGACTAATCTTCAATCTCTGATGGAAATAACTATGTGACTCGAGGCATCAAAAGTGTCACTTATCTCTCATCTATGTAAATATTAGATCAGATAAGTTTTTTTACCATGCTTGGTATATCTTGAGCAACAACTTGATCAGTATACGTGAGCATTATTAGAGCTGAAATCATTACCACAAAATACCTCCTCTAACCTCTACCCAGCAAGAAGAAGTGGTCCTCTCCATTGGCATTGTCACAGTGAATCCTGATCCAATTTTGAATACTTCAGAATTGATAGTTTCAATTTAATATTATATAGATACATTTGAAAGGTAGACCTGTAACTAACACAGCTAATGGTTATGGATATGGATGATATGGACTATGTCTCTATAAGGTAAATATTTGGGGTCATAAAAACACTAGTCTTGTGACACACTTTTGGGGGATTACCCCCAGTTTGGGAATAACTGATCTGTACCACTCGTTTTCCAAGTACGGATTCATATCACCTTATTTATATGAAGAAAAAGTTACAACAACAGAACAGAAGCATGGAGTGATACCAGATCCAGTGACTTGTGTGACTAGTGACCAAGAAGTCACAACTCAGAAGTGGAGGCCACAAAATGACACTATAGGAAAGTATCGAGATACAAAGACGTAAAAGTAGTGGGTGGTCCAGCCAAGGATTCGATTCTCCTAGAGTAGTAGATCTAGACCGGTCAGGACCATGATTGTGGCACGCTTTTATCAAAGTTAATTCAAACAGACAGTACATACCTATATATGCTTACGATTAGAGTAGCCTTGTCTATTCTGAAGAGGCGCAGACATGCTTGGGAGTATTTTAGTTTGATAGTTGAATGGGTTTGATTGTTGAAGTTGGAAGAGATTTCAGAAAATATTGATCTCTTCTCAAAATCCAAGATTCTTCGATCAAATTCAAATCATAGAGCACTTCTTGTGATTATATTCGTGATTATATGCGATTATATATGTGATTGTTGAAGTTGGAAGAGATTTCAGAAAATATTGATCTCTTCTCAAAATCCAAGATTCTTCGATCAAATTCAAATCATAGAGCACTTCCTGTGATTATATCTGAAATGAAACTTTTTTGAACCACCCGGGATTCCTGGCTTACATATTTTCTGATGTAGTAATACATAATACATACATGTTTGTACAAATGTGCAATATTCAGCATATAATTTTCCATTGGTCAGTACTTCAGTAGCAAATACTCGAACCTATAAATATCAAAGCGTTAGCAACATGGTACCATACCGACACTTTTCCTTATCTTGAACTTCACAGGTAATCTGAGCCGTTGCCTTGTCTCCATCTGCCCGGTGGTAGACATTCCTACTCCTACCTTACTGGAGGCAATATTTCAGTTTACCGGTTTTTGCCCACGCAGACGCTAAATCCTCTTGTTTTACACTGACTAATGCTTAGACTGCGGCATTTTGTAATCCTGTAGTGTTACATTTCCTACCAATTTGTGCTTTAAATACTTCGGAAGAATACACATGTGTAATGTGCATGTTGCAGAAATATGAAATAACTTGATTTTTTGCATCATACGAGTTTTCAAAGAAATTTTAATATCAAAGGGTTAGCAACATGGTACCATACCGACACTTTTCCTTATCTTGAACTTCACAGGTAATCTGAGCCGTTGCCTTGTCTCCCTCTGCCCGGTGGTAGACATTCCTACTCCTACCTTACTGGGGGCAATATTTCAGTTTACCGGTTTTTGCCCACGCAGACGCTAAATCCTCTTGTTTTACACTAACTAATGCTTAGACTGCGGCATTTTGTAATCCTGTAGTGTTACATTTCCTACCAATTTGTGCTTGAAATATTTCGAAAGAGTACACATGTTCACATGTGTAATGCGCATGTAGCAGAAATGCCTACCTTACTGGAGGCAATATTTCAGTTTACCGGTTTTTGCCCACGCAGACGCTAAATCCTCTTGTTTTACACTGACTAATGCTTAGGCTGCGGCCTTTTTTTAATCCTGTAGTGTTGTTACATTTCCTACCAATTTGTGCTTGAAATACTTCGGAAGAGTACACATGTGTAATGTGCATGTAGCAGAAATATGAAATAACTTGATTTTTTGCATCATACGAGTTTTCAAAGAAATTTCGGTATTCTGCAATGTAGTTCACCCAAAGAACATCGTTTGAACCATTTCTATTGAAGTTCCAAACATACATCATGAGATTTATGAGTATACCTGACTGTCTTGCTGAAAATCAGGATTCAAATACAAAACACAGGTACATACGTAGGGTCATTATGCAGAATTCCGCCAGGTTAGTTCATTCCTGTAAATCATTACATGGCTTCAATGGTTTTGTCCGTTACATTCAGAGGAAATACTGAAAGAAAGTAAAGAACAAGATGATAATCTAGTTGGACTGGATTATAATGGAAAACAACAGCTCCAACCTAATAATTACATTTCTGGTATCAAGATGATATCCGAGGGGGCTGTTTGCTTCACTTGCTATAGGGATAGAACTAGGGGCATCATTGGGATCAGGTTGTAGGTCTTTTGAATATTTCAAATCCCCGCCCATTTATTTCCGCTCAGAATGTCATATTGTGTTTCCCGTGATATTTCTTCAAGCCAGTGTTCTTATTTGTCCCCTACACATTACCATTACAAAGAAAGAGGACAATGGGAACAAGTTAGTGGTTAATGGTAGCAGTGGTCGGCGATCGAGTAAAATCCCCGCCCATTTATTTCCGCTCAGAATGTCATATTGTGTTTCCCGTGATGTTTCTTCAAGCCAGTGTTCTTATTTGTCCCCTACCTACACATTACCATTACAAAGAAAGAGTACAATGGGAACAAGTTAGTGGTTAATGGTAGCAGTGGTCGGCGATCGAGTATGTATAGTTCTTGGGTCTAAACGATTCTTTCCTTGGATATTTCCGAGCAGAACAAACACGGATACTACCGAGGGGCAGAAAGGAACTAACCACTACTGAGAAGTTGTTCCTGGAAGATAGTGGGAAGAAAGTACAGGATCCACTGAAAAAGTTGCACTAGATGAAAACCAGAAGAAATTCCTCTTGTAATGAATCTTTGTGGAGTCAGTCCATTTAGGACCGAGTTTCAGAGTCTTAAGACTCATTATAGGTCTGACTTATTTTCATAACTAATGTACGAGATTCAAATACATCAAAAGTTAAAAGCAGATTATTTGTTTCTACTTTATATCGTCAACAAGCCATTAAAAATCTAAACTTGGATCACAATATCACAAAGTCCTCTGTTTTATGTCATCAGCTCATGGTGTTTCAATTTGTACAGATTTTTCAACCCTCTCACATAACTATGATCCAGTGATTCTGTCAAGATTATGTCAGCACTGTCATAACATATTGTAAGGGAGATGAATGCTGGTTTATACACTTGAACTGAGGCCTGAGTGTTATACGGGGCTTTGTTTTTGATGTCCTGGAAGTTAACAAGGGCTTATAAGGGGGTGTACTGTGTAGTTTTTGTTGTCTGTTTTCAAAAAAGATAAACAAAACTTATGAGGATTAGGTATTAATTTATCACCAAATACCTTTGAATAGGGGATGTTACATGGCTCAATTGACTCATGGCATGCGGTTACGAAAACAAACATTGAAAATTTTGATGATTCCAAATGACTTTCGGATACAGTGACTAGGAAGAAGATTTGCAAGTTACTCCTTCCGAATATACCTTCTTCCTCTACCTAGAGAAGAAGCTTTCCACAATACATTAAAGTGCCTAGGATCAGCGAGGGCAAACCAGGCACAAACGGCGATAAGCGTTGCTAATTGAACATCACCAAACGCTGAATATGTAATATGTTATTTATACGTACTTATTATACTTACCTATATGGAGTATATAACTAAGTATCGGTATTATGGAAAGAATATGTTCGATCTTATCGTCTGGATAATGTGCTACCTATAGTACACACGTATTATTGAGAGAATATCGCTGCTGCTGTCTGGAATTGTATGTTTTAGGTGTAGATTGTAGGGGTTATTGGATGCTATATGACATAAGTTCACGTAATACATAATTTTGTAGTCTGTACCCAAAGTCAAAGCCTCGAAATTATCAACTTCGACCCAGTACGGAAAACACCACGGTTAAGTTCAATCTCGTACGGAAAAAATCACAGCGCTGCTAGTAGATGTTGGAAATATATTCTTCAAGGAGCACATCAGTATCAGAAGTCAGTTCGATCTGACGGATCTGAAAAACGCTCCGAAATGTCAAAGATAGCGTGTCTGAACAAACATAACATCAACACAGATTTATGTAGATCTAGACCGATCTCAAAGATGGCCGGCCTGAGTGGAGATAATATTGAAGTGTACAATTACACTTGAAGATTGAATTCTTGTGGTCATACCTGGCTCGGACTTCCAAGACACTACGCACAGTTATCCGACTATAAAAATAATCATGAGTCTAGATACAGAGTGATGAGATGAATCCATAAATCTCTTCAACTTCACTGGATAGGCTTGCTTGATATTCCTTTTTAGCTTCAAAGCTTCATATTGAGGACTGAAACTAAATATGTTCGTAGTTATCCGACTATAAAAATAATCATGAGTCTAGATACAGAGTGATGAGATGAATCCATAAATCTCTTCAACTTCACTGGATAGGCTTGATAATCTTGATATTCCTTTTTAGCTTCAAAGCTTCATATTGAGGACTGAAACTAAATATGTTCGCCAAATAGCAACAAAATTAAGTTGAAGGTGGAAAATAAAAGAAAGTAAAAATGATATTCGATACCTATTGAAAATTTTCAAATCAATATGATTTTTTTTGATCAGGCTAACGTTTCATCAGCTTGTGCTGAAGTGCCCAGAATGATCTTTTTAAAACCAGGAATAATTTTATAATGGCTACCATGTTAGACTGCAAAATGACATCCAAACTGTGTTAACCAAATCCTATCCTAGTGTTCCTGTTTTCTTTCAAATAAATCATCACAGATGATTATTTATTACCTGCACTTGCAAGCAGAAGAGATGGATTTTTTCACTCTGTGTAGAGCAAAACCCATGATGAAATATTCTACCGCAAAATCATGACTTGGTAATAGTATCCATTTCAGAAGATACCTACACATAGAACATAAATATTGTAATACAGTCATACTGGTTATCAAGAATAGTGCTTATGATACATGATACTCGTATGTTCAACATCTAGAATTCTAGACAAAGCAGTTTCTACCGTTGATCGAATGATGTTAGTATCCATTTCAGAAGATACCTACACATAGAACATAAATATTGTAATACAGTCATACTGGTTATCAAGAATAGTGCTTATGATACACGATACTCGTATGTTCAACATCTAGACAAAGCAGTTTCTACCATTGATCGAATGATGGATTCCCTGACTGCACTAGACTGAAAATGACACATTCGTCTGGAAATAACCAAACATTTTCTCAAAATAAAGGACTAAATTGACTAAAAGTTTTGCAGGAACATAAACATGTCTTTTTTCTTTAGCTAAAACTAACTCTACTCGATTGCCTGGGTAAGATTGAAAAAAGTATGTATGAAGATTGAAGATGTATCTGTTTTACCCCAAATCCCAAACAAGACCTCGATAAAGACTGAAGATGATTTACATGTAGGATGAGAATGATGGATTCCCTGACTGCACTAGACTGAAAATGACACATTCGTCTGGAAATAACCAAACATTTTCTCAAAATAAAGGACTAAATTAACTAAAAGTTTTGCAGGAACATAAACATGTCTTTTTTCTTTAGCTAAAACTAACTCTAGCATAATTACACCGGTGACTTCTCTGCAACTCTTATCTTTAATCCATTTTGGTTCAAAGTCCTCAGACTCCTGAGGCAAGTATGAAATATCTGCATTAGTAGTGTCATATTCAGGACATTTCTTTATGACCTCTGAAATCTAAATCATACTCGTGGGGAGTATGATTTAGAATTTAGATTATACAATCATATTTCTGTAGTTGTATACTTACGGGCTCTATCTTCCAGTCTGTAAATGTTTCAGCATCTTCTGTTCAATATCTTTTATATCTTCAAAAGAACACTTCTTTTCCACCTTTTCCCATTTCTGCTCAATTGATGACAGTTAGCTCTCAATCAACACAGTCTTACCTAAACAATGAATAAGATAAAGGACTGAATACAATACAGGATACAGGTGTCATTAATTGCAAGTTTGCAATTGGGAAACCAACATAAAGTACTTGCTTGCCTGCGTGTTTTGTCATTCCATTGAATTTGTTGTCATAAGGTCCATATCCATATCAAATTTCCTGAAAGCTAAGGATCAAGAAATCCCCCCAATCTGGGCCTTTTGCATTTTGCTTTACTTCATTCAGCATCACCTCTTTTGAATACTCAAGTTCAAAGTGTCAGAAGAATCAGAAGTCATAGGCTGAGAAGAGGCTGTGGATCTTGGTCGCAGATACTAGCGCTGGTATCACGATGAACATTACTCATGTGTATAATAATAAAGTAGTCAGATGTTTCAGAAGAAGTCGGAGCAGGAGTGTTAGGCTTATCTGCCAGTAGTCATCAGGTCAGGATCTTCCGTCTCATTCCTGCTCGTGTGCTTTCTAGGTGTTGTGGTTCTCGAGATAGAGCGATCAGTGTGTGAACTATGAACTGTGAATGGATCTTGTTCTTATAATATAAGATTGCTATGTGTATGTAGGTAGGTAAGCCGCCAATAAGTACCTACCTATTTGCGATCTGAGAGAAAATTAACATTGAAACGTGATCAGTGTGGTCACTGTAGATAGGTAGGTAATATGGGGTAATCGGTTGAAAATAATAATTCCATTACTATCTACTCCAAAACGCAATTAAACTCACATTGAATAATTGAAAAATCCCACAGCAGTTAAAATATCCCTCGACGTGGTAAATTTCAACATTTCATTTCCGTTTTATGAGGGAAAAATCCCACGCTGTAGCACAGATCTCGTGGGGTCAATGAACGACCTTGGCATTCACTTGTTTGCTGATCACAACACACGCCACCTCCCATAGTAAAATTTATAGTACGCTTGACCTTGAACTGATTATTTTGAATGGAGGGAAACAAACATGGCCGCTGTGATAGCGGCGCGTGATGATGAAAATCAAAAGAGCGCATGCGCATAGAACGAATGAGGTCTGTGAGTGTAAACGCGGCCTACAGATTTTCAAAATGGTCATGGGCGCGAAAATTCAAATATTTTGTAATTGTAATATTACAAATTTGTTGATGGCAGATGGCAGCTTTCTGCTTGAAAGGACGTTTTTTGAAAACCTTTTTACTCTTACCTACTAGTTTTACTATTAAATAACTACCTAGCTGTTTCTTTAATCTTTAATTAACAATTCTCATGATTTTCAATTTTTTATTTAACACAAAGATAATAAAATATAAAAAAATATAGCGAAATTATTTTTTAATTTTGACAAGTAGTTTTCGATTTTTTGAGCCCTGAAAAAAATGAAATATTTTTTTCCGATCTGACGTCACCGTAGCTACAAGGTACTACTAACACACTGGCGGGAGCTTTCAAATTTGTGATAAAAGTGTTATTTTTCCTTTAAACATGGATCTGATGGATCATGATTATACGCTCAATGAGCTACCACCTGTGATTCAAGTTAATCAAGTTACTGATTCTAAGAAAAGCATCAAGGCATTCCACTAAACCCGGCTCCATTTCAATTTAACAGCGTTTTCAAAGTTTTAAATAATAAAATGTACTTTATGCTACTAACTTAAATCACTTGTAATATTTGGGAACAAAAGATGACTTCAAAATTAAATTCCAAAAAACAACGAAACAAACACTTCTGGAAAACAAAATGGAATAAACTTGAACCTTGAACTCTGATGTCGGCTTGGCTTGGGTATTCTTTTTGTAGCTATCAGTATCACGTCACCATAGCTACAAAATCCGCAAGAACAGTGTTGCCAAACTGCGCACTAAAAAAAAAATCACCGGAGGCTCCCTTGAAAAAAGGGGACTTTGCACTCGTATATTTCAGAAACTACTCAACGGATTTAAAAAAAAAAAAAAAACGGTACGGTTAATTTTTTCTAATCTCTATGATTAAATTATCGGGGAGTCATTATCTTTTACATGAGAATCCTCAATTACACCGGTGACTCTCTGCAACTCTTATCTTTAATCCATCTTGGTTCAAAGTCCTCAGACTCCTGAGGCAAGTATGAAATATCTGCATTAGTAGTGTCATATTCAGGACATTTCTTTATGACCTCTGAAATCTAAATCATACTCGTGGGGAGTATGATTTAGATTATACAATCATATTTCTGCAGTTGTATACTTACGGGCTCTATCATCCAGTCTGTAAATGTTTCAGCATCTTCTGTTCAATATCTTTTATATCTTCAAAAGAACAATTCGTTTCTCAACAAAATTAAGTTGAAGGTGGAAAATAAAAGAAAGTAAAAATGATATTCGATACCTATTGAAAATTTTCAAATCAATATGATTTTTGATCAGGCTAACGTTTCATCAGCTTGTGCTGAAGTGCCCAGAATGATCTTTTTAAAACCAGGAATAGACGCCCAACTGATACTATTATCACATTTATGAAGATGCCACTATCAGTTTCTATTTCCATTTTCTATCGAATAGAATTTCCATATATAACCTATAACCTCAGATAACCAACAGGTACTCCATCTGCTAATTATCTGAGATTGACTAAGCTCAGAATTTTACCTTGTAAACAAGAAATACGCCCAACTGATACTATTATCACATTTATGAAGATGCCACTATCAGTTTCTATTTCCATTTTCTATCGAATAGAATTTCCATATATATAACCTATAACCTCAGATAACCAACAGGTGCTCTATCTGCTAATTATCTGAGATTGACTAAGCTCAGAATTTTACCTTGTAAACAATAATAATATGAAAAGTTGAATAAGCATCAATCAGAACAATCTGATTGGTCTTAATAATTTGGCAGGCTGGCATTTGGTACCTTGACTGTATCATCAATATTCTCACACCACCTATATCTAAAAACTCTTTCGGTAAACGGCCACCCCATTGATAAAAATAAAACGAATTATAAATAAAATAAACAGCAAGCTCAAAAAATTTGAATGGCTTATAATGTCGCATGATATGATTACGTGGACCAACTTATTCATTCTCAACTGGTTATTTGTCGAGAAATTTGTAATATGAAAAGTTGAATAAGCATCAATCAGAACAATCTGGTTGGTCTTAATAATTTGGCAGGCTGGCATTTGGTACCTTGACTGTATATATTTAGGATTCTCACACCACCTATATCTAAAAACTCTTTCGGTAAACGGCCACCCCATTGATAAAAATAAAACGTATTATAAATAAAATAAACAGCAAGCTCAAAAGACGGCAAAAATTTGAATGGCTTATAATGTAGCATGATATGATTACGTGGACCAACTTATTCATTCTCAACTGGTTATTTGTCGAGAAATTTAAAGTGTCCTGCCGAACCTCAGTTGAATAAAGCAAACGGAAAATATTCAGATAAACCGTGCATTTGCTTGAGCCTCTTGCAATTGGGTACTTGTGGCAGGTTCTAAAGAAGTCAGATGTAATTTTATCTTATTAAAATCTTAGTAATTGGACTAAAAAACCAGACGAGTCGCCTCAAAAAACAAGTTGTTCTCCTTTAAAAAACTATAAAACAAGTCGGTGAATTTCGCTGGAACTTCCTTTTTAGTACATTTTCACACAATTTGGAGCTCCAATTAAAATGGTTTTCGTGTCTTTCGAGAGTTCAAAGTTCAGTGCGAAGATCCTGAGGCGGCATTAACAAGACAGACTAGGGATTAGATAATCATGAGGCCTTCAAAGTGACAAGCAATAATTTTCCTGCAAATAATATTCAAGGATTTGAAGAAAAGACAAAGGATTTCTTCCAAATCTCTTGCGCGGATTAATACCTACTACTGTGGCATGCATGTCATTCCATAGCATCCCATTCATCATTTTCGAACAAAGTCTACTACTACAAGCTATTGGACTCCCTGATTAAAATTCAAGTAAGGTTCTCTCATATAACCACAAGAATAAAGAATGAGATCCAGCTTAAGCGCAGCAAAGATGTACATTTCAAATGTAAATTCTTCAGAAGCATAAATTTTACCCATGTGTCTTTGGTGTTACCACTTTGTACCTTGATGGTTGGAAATCTTGGGATATTGTTTATTTCAAATGTAAATTCTTCAGAAGCATAAATTTTACCCATGTGTCTTTGGTGTTACCACTTTGTACCTTGATGGTTGGAAATCTTGGTAGCATGGAAGCAGAAAAAGCCGAAAGACGGCCGGGACTGGTCATAAATATGGACCTGATTCTCGGCCAAAACAATCCAAAAGCTTTGAAAGACCAAAGAAATGAAAACGGCAAAGAACTTACCAATACCAAGTGGAAATTGCATGCTATAATAATAAATAGGTCAACATCTTTGATTCAACTAAACAAACCTTGGATTTAACTTCTCTTACCTGTAACAAGACAAAAGACAAGAATATTAGTTTAATTTTGATTATCTGCTGGTGTAAAATTAGCAAGAATTAAAAATTCGTAACCAAAGCCAACAACTTGTTGATTAACAGTGTTCTAGTTTCTATGGCTCTTGATCTATCACATGCTCGTAAATAAACAATTAGATCAGCATCAAAACCAGACGTGAAGGATTTTTTCACTCTTTACAAATCTCCTGCTAGTTTAATTTTGATTATCTGCTGGTGTAAAATTAGCAAGAATTAAAAATTCGTAACCAAAGCCAACAACTTGTTGATTAACAGTGTTTCTAGTTTCTATGGCTCTTGATCTATCACATGCTCGTAAATAAATAATTAGATCAGCATCAAAACCAGACATGAAGGATTTTTTCACTCTTTACAATCTCCTGTCTTGCGAACTCATAAAAAATATATGGTCAAGTTCGTTTTCATACGCGGCACACCAGGGGGCTGCATTGATATTGAGGATGTAGGAGGGGAAACGTTAGGAATCTTTTGAATTCGAATAGCACCTTCTGGAATTTCATTTGGTGGGATCTCGTATTTGTGACCGATACAGCAGCTTGTTTAGTCCTTTCAACCTAATCTCTGCAAATCACAAGATTCACAAGGTCATAGAGGGGTGTTTAAAGGTTCATAAAGGAGTGTTATTAAAGATTAAAAATCTGAAGATGAATATCTAGCCTGCCAGAAGCGAAGAGGTTGATTTCTAGCTCTAGTGTACCTCAAGTCACAATAGATCTCATGAAATATTTGAAATGCAGCTTCAAAAGCCGAATTTTACTATCATTGAAAAATGTTGAATAGGTACATAAAATATTCCAGAGTGAAAATCCATAAATATAAATACATAAGGTACATCTGAAATCCACTTCCCTACGATGATCAAACCTGCTTCTGAGAGTTTTGGTAAAATAAAATTACAAATAAGTAAATCCTACCGATACTGAAATAATCATTGACGTTAGTGAGTAGTGACGTTATCGATTGACCAATGACGATTTCGTCATGAAATTCTCTCTAATGAAGTGCGAAATCAAAGGTGCAAGATGTGATGCCATCACCTAATTGACCTAGTAAACCTTTTTAACCTAGTATGAGTAGTTCAGTAAACCAGATACGCCAAACCAGCAAACTAGCCTTGTCTCGCAAGTACCGATTGGAATTGAAACATGCCTTTCGCTACATGAAGTTAATCCTCTCTGGTATTATGATTCTGCTTCTGAATATCGTCTTCCCCATGTGGGCTACCCCCACATGGATTAAACCAAGAGGCACAATACATGAGAATTCAACCTTCACCAGAGCTCCAGAGCTCTCTCTCTCTCTCTCTCTCTCTGACGATTTCGTCATGAAATTCTCTCTAATGAAGTGCGAAATCAAAGGTGCAAGATGTGATGCCATCACCTAATTGACCTAGTAAACCTCGTTAACCTAGTATGAGTAGTTCAGTAAACCAGATAGGCCAAACCAGCAAACTAGCCTTGTCTCGCAAGTACCGATTGAAACATGCCTTTCGCTACATGAAGTTAATCCTCTCTGGTATTATGATTCTGCTTCTGAATATCGTCTTCCCCATGTGGGCTACCCCCACATGGATTAAACCAAGAGGCACAATACATGAGAATTCAACCTTCACCAGAGCTCCAGAGCTCTCTCTCTCTCTTCAAGATCTTTCTTTGGTCCTAAGGTTTTTTTACATCCCTCTTTGTTTTCGACGTATCAAGAGAGACCTCGAAGTTCGAAGACCCTGCGTGTGGGAATTTTTTGAAGATGTTTAGTAAAGGGACCACATGTTTGCTTATGCTTACATCATTTGGGGACATGGGCACATGGGGCTCTTGTTTTTGTTTTGTTTATTATTCTGGATTTTGATTACCTCATTATTGTTATATCTTCGCTGTTTGGAAGCTAGTTTGTTTGGTGTTCCAACAGCATCTTCCTCTATCTCTTTATTTGGTTAAATCTTTTTCTTTTTGTGATCTTCATAGCATGGACCAGATAGGAAAATTCTCTGTTGTCCTCTGGATACTAATGTGGGCCAGATCCAATATTGCTTGTTTTAATTTATCTCACATTCTTTACAGAGATATGAAGGTTAATCTATAAACAGTTTCCACATAAGACACGCCCAAATGTATACGCGCAAAGTTGATTAACATCAGTGATCCAGTAGGAACTGGTGTATTCAACTAATATCGCCGAGATTTTGAGGTTCTCTCTTTGAGGATTCAAGTTGAAAATAAAATATATTCGTTGGGTTACTATTAATTGATATTTATTGCACCCTTCCACTCGACGGAAACAACTCGAGAAATTGAACAAAACAATCTCCAAAAGTGGAAATAAAGAAGGGACCAGGTATTGCCGAAGACAATACAACCCTCTTGAAAGAGCATCAAGTATCTGTAACCAAATATCTAAAAGAATACTGCAGGGCAGGTACATTGGTAGTGCTATTGTGATATAGTACTGCCTCAGGCATTAGATTCTCTCCTAGTGTGGCACAGATCTCGTCTTTGATTCAAGCTTGGATTGTCCTTATCAACTCTGACCTACTTTAAGTTTTCGTTTGTCACTTTATAATTTCAAACAAATACATGCAAATCATAATGATCAACACATAATAGAAACGTTCAGTACACAGGCTCACTTAAGGTTGATTCTTTTTTTCCAGCCTTTAAAAACGAAAAAGAACTGGATCTACACAGGCGTTGCTAGCATTTTAAAACGGAAATAAAACCTTCATTTCCTAAAACTTGTGAAACATCCTCCTCTTGAAGGTTTTTTTTTTTATTTTTATTTATTAAAGTGTTCTAACATTGAATTAGAATGTTATATACACTAATTTGAAGGTTTTTAAAAATCTCCCAAAAAAAAACTCTCCTCTCCTAGTTCAAGATGCAAGGTGATAGTGGGGACCGAAATCCACAGATGTAGCAGAGATTTGGCTCCCACGCTAAACAACACCTGTAGATCTTTGAACCAAAAACTAGGCCTTCTGCCTCTCCCTACCTGATGAAGACAGAAATTATTTTATAATGAACCCACGCAAATATAAAATAATATTCTATTTCTCTCTAGATTTCACATGTGTTAAACTGTTGCTAGAAATGTGAATCTGCTCCGTTGTATGTTATCCGTGTGTAACTCTCATAAAGCTGGCTGATCTGATGCAAAGCTGACCAAAGTAGGAGGCATCTCACAGCAAATTCAATGATTTTACTATTTGGTTACAATACCAAGTTACCAAGGCAACCACTGACTTTATGGGCACCAAGTACCAGCATACCGGGAAAATTCCAAGACTGAACGTATGCGAATAGTGTACTTACTTAATAGAGATATTGTGATGTTTTATTCGCAAATAGCCACAATGCACTGTTAGGAGCTATTAACTTACTGTTCTTACATAGTAATTTCATTAAGTTTTGTACATGCATTATTTTTATACAGGGTGCTGCACGTGACATTGACAGAGCTTAATATAGTCCAGGAAACAGATGAAAGTCCAGAACATAGATCACTATCTATGATGAAAATGTGTAGAAAAATGTTGACTTTTGTGAGTTCTGTGAGGGATAATGATGGGTAAATTAGCAAAAGTTCAAAGAAGGCTCATCAATTGTCGTTGAAAACCTTGGGCCTTGGGCTACCTTGGTTGAATATAGAAAAAATATCTACTAGATGAGGAAATACTCAAATAAGACAATATAGAAACCTCTAAAAAGAAATCGGTATATTTTTTAATCTTCCGCAACGGGGCTTTGTACGATACCGACTATGTTTATGAATCAAGTTTGTTATCAGTAATATCAGTTGAGAAAAAGTTGTGCGACTGTGTGTGTGTCCAGGATGTTTGATAACGTGACGATATGAATGGTCAGGTTTTTGGATTTCAATATTTGCATAAGCGACTCGGACTTTAATATACCTCCGAGTGTTTTACTGATGAAGAACTGATGACTTTATCGTTGCATCTCATTGAATTTTTACTTTCTATTACCTTTACGTATAGGGAACCTATACAAGTTTCCTTTTTGTAAAGATATAGCTAGGTACGGTTTCATTTTTTTACTTTCTATTACTACAGTATAGCGGAGCTGTACTAGTAATGAAAGTATTGCAATCGGTCCAAATTTTCAAAATCGGGAAATGGTTGGAAATATCCGTTTTGGGATCCCCTGATTCCAAAAAAGTGGTTTTTAGCCCATGGTCTGTACGTTACGTACGTACGTACTTGTTTAGTCCTTTCAACCTAATCTCTGCAAATCACAAGATTCACAAGGTGATAGAGGGGTGTTTAAAGGTTCATAAAGGAGTGTTATTAAAGGTTGAGTAATAGGTACCTTTATTTACATATACTTAGCTGAGACGTTTACGTTAATATGGTCACATGTTCCTAATACAGCAAAACTGCACTACCTCAACCTCTCAAGCATCCTTGGAAACAACTCGAGAAATTGAACAAAACAATCTCCAAAAGTGGAAATAAAGAAGGGACCAGGTATTGCCGAAGACAATACAACCCTCTTGAAAGAGCATCAAGTATCTGTAACCAAATATCTAAAAGAATACTGCAGGGCAGGTACATTGGTAGTGCTATTGTGATATAGTACTGCCTCAGGCATTAGATTCTCTCCTAGTGTGGCACAGATCTCGTCTTTGATTCAATTCATTTAATTTTTCTTCCCGTTAGTTGCAAGATTAGCTACCGCTCTAGCCACTCTGACGTTATGTTGATCTTTATTTATGTACAGGACGACTGGTACATGTTCCTCAAGCATCACGATATTTCAAGATGGTTACGTTCATTATTGGACTTTGTACTTTCCTTATTCTATACGGAACATTTGGCTTCGTGGTACATGTCACAGACGCAGGCTTTTCGTTTCAAGACTCGAGTTGTATACCCTTAGAAACTTTCCAACGGTTCGTCCATCAGGATACTCAGAAATACTGTACGAGAACTTGATGTTGCATGATTCAGGTACCAAAGTAAACTTCCTCTAATCGCACGTCCAAGTACCAAAGTACTGATCCCTCTTATTTTTACTTTGAAAGAAAATTTCCTTTTCACTGAGTCTTGAAAAGGTAGGATCTACCATAAAACGCTTCCTGGTCTTCCCTGCCATTTTCTAAAAGATTAGTTAATCATAATCACATCAACTCGTCATACTGCTCGACATTAGAATTTAAATGTGATAATGATAAAAGACCTTGGCTTTATATCAGAATTTTCAGATACATATAGGTTCTGCTCGATCAAAACAGCAATTCATTACATTTTGAAACGCATATTATGGGAATTGACAGCATTACTATCGCGGACCCAATGCCCATAAAGCGCTACAGAGTAGTTATTTTAATTGATAAAGATAGGACAAAAGCAATAAATAATCGAGAAAAGAAAGAAATGTCAAAACCTATTATCTCAATCTTAAAGTAAATTATCTGAATTGAAGAATATCAAATCATAATCACTTTAATCAAATGGAAATTATTCAACATATTTGGAAATATAATCAAGATATTTTGAGATATGAAGACCAAGCGGACAGCAGGCTTAAAGCCAAGGTTATCTGAATCGATATCCGAACCCATCGAACACTGTGGTTTCACTTTCAATCCTCTCATAAATACTAAGCATGATTCAAATGGCTATGTGCAATGAGAGGGATCAATTGGATGTTTTGACACCTGGTACGTCAAAATCTTCAAACTAAAATATCAATATTCCTATATTTTTACTTTGGGTAAATTATTGGATAATGTCGATGTCTTGGCTCGAAGATAAAATGAACAAATCACTGATCCGACAAGTCTGATAGTGCATTTTGCATATCATTAATTTTCGCCTTCGGGTGAAGCTATTGAGAAAGGCCTTAAAAGGTACACCATTTAAAATAGTACCAATCAAATTCACTGAGATTAACGCATTTTAATATTGGGGAACTAAGAGAGAGGCGATTACTAGTATCAAATCAATTGGGCTCAAGAGGGAGAGATTCTATTTTGACCGCCACTTCAAACAGCCCAAGTTTTTGAGCTATTAACTTACTGTTCTTACATAGTAATTTCATTAAGTTTTGTACATGCATTATTTTTATACAGGGTGCTGCACGTGACATTGACTTGATATAGTCCAGGAAACAGATGAAAGTCCAGAACATAGATCACTATCTATGATGAAAATGTGTAGAAAAATGTTGACTTTTGTGAGTTCTGTGAGGGATAATGATGGGTAAATTAGCAAAAGTTCAAAGAAGGCTCATCAATTGTCGTTGAAAACCTTGGGCCTTGGGCTACCTTAGTTAAATGTTGAATATGGAAAAAATATCTACTAGATGAGGAAATACTCAAATAAGACAATATAGAAAGCTCTAAAAAGAAATCGGTATATTTTTTATCTTCCGCAAGAGTGTACAGCTGTACACGAACAAACAAACCAGAAGTCAAAAAACTGTATCCAAATTTCCTTTGCAAATCCCATGTTCACCTGTATAACCATTTTGAACACTCCGCATATAAAATAATGCCTGACAGGGAAGAGTTTCGAATAGCCAAGAGTTTAGCTGCACCTAATTATTTATCCTTCACATCCGGTCCGCACACTCTAGGAACTTCATAAACAATTTTAATAAAATGCTTAATTGAGAGAAATTGATTTCCCATGGAACTTTGAATGTACATTTGTAATTAAAACTGACTCCTATATCTGTGTGTAACTAAGTACCGTGTATTTTACACGTACATGCAAAATGCACGTACGTATCATTCTGGAAGTACGTGCTACGTGGAGAGTAAGTTGATCATATAATGTAGGTACGTATAAATCGTATGATGTGAAGTTTTAATAACTCCTACAAAGCTACCGGCATTACAAGTTCCCATAAAATTGGCTGCATTTTGTTTGCATGCACGTACGTATCATTCTGGAAGTACGTGCTACGTGGAGAGTAAGTGATCATATAATGTAGGTACGTATAAATCGTATAATGTGAAGTTTTAATAACTCCTACAAAGCTACCGGCATTACAAGTTCCCATAAAATTGGCTGCATTTTGTTTTTCCATTCAAACTTTACTTACAGTTTATGTACCTAAAAAAAATATAGCTCCACAAAATATTAGAAGCAAGGAAGCAATCTCTTTGGAGAAAGGAAAAGGAAGGTGGTACCAGCAAAAATTCTAGCTTCAAATAAACTCTGTTCATTTCTATTGAATTAATTCACATCAGGAAACCGGAATTGTATAAGCATAAAATATAGCTCCACAAAATATTAGAAGCAAGGAAGCAATCTCTTTGGAGAAAGGAAAAGGAAGGTGGTACCAGCAAAAAGTCTAGCTTCAAATAAACTCTGTTCATTTCTATTGAATTAATTCACATCAGGAAACCGGAATTGTATAAGCAAAAATAAATAATCCTAATCAATCAATGATCTCGGAAATCTCGCTTTAAGATAAGGATTATAATATGCCAAATCAAACATGTCATCAGGTCTGTGCGAATTTTTGATTGATTCGTTTCATTGAAATTGGCACATATGCCCATATTAATCTATCTGCAATGTGCATATTACCTTGATTCAGGTACCAAAGTACTTAAACTTCCTCTAATCGCACGTCCAAGTACCAAAGTACTGATCCCTCTTATTTTTACTTTGAAAGAAAATTTCCTTTTCACTGAGTCTTGAAAAGGTAGGTATCTACCATAAAACGTTTCCTGGTCTTCCCTGCCATTTTCTAAAAGATTAGTAAATCAAACATGTCATCAGGTCTGTGCGAATTTTTGATTGATTCGTTTCATTGAAATTGGCACATATGCCCATATTAATCTATCTGCATATTACCTTGATTCAGGTACCAAAGTAAACTTCCTCTAATCGCACGTCCAAGTACCAAAGTACTGATCATTGCCTCTTATTTTTACTTTGAAAGAAAATTTCCTTTTCACTGAGTCTTGAAAAGGTAGGATCTACCATAAAACGCTTCCTGGTCTTCCCTGCCATTTTCTAAAATACTGCTCATACTGCTCGACATTAGAATTTAAATGTGATAATGATAAAAGACCTTGGCTTTATATCAGAATTTTCAGATACATATAGGTTCTGCTCGATCAAAACAGCAATTCATTACATTTTGAAACGCATATTATGGGAATTGACAGCATTACTATCGCGGACCCAATGCCCATAAAGCGCTACAGAGTAGTTATTTTAATTGATAAAGATAGGACAAAAGCAATAAATAATCGAGAAAAGAAAGAAAAAATGTCAAAACCTATTATCTCAATCTTAAAGTAAATTATCTGAATTGAAGAATATCAAATCATAATCACTCTAATCAAAAGGAAATTATTCAACATATTTGGAAATATAATCAAGATGTTTTGAGATATGAAGACCAAGCAGACAGCAGGCTTAAAGCCAAAGGTTATCTGAATCGATATCCAAACCCATCGAACACTGTGGTTTCACTTTCAATCCTCTCATAAATACTAAGCATGATTCAAATGGCTATGTGCAATACGAGGGATCAATTGGATGTTTTGACACCTGGTACGTCAAAATCTTCAAACTAAAATTATCAATATTCCTTTATTTTTACTTTGGGTAAATTATTGGATAATGTCGATGTCTTATAATCGAGAAAAGAAAGAAATGTCAAAACCTATTATCTCAATCTTAAAGTAAATTATCTGAATTGAAGAATATCAAATCATAATCACTTTAATCAAATGGAAATTATTCAACATATTTGGAAATATAATCAAGATATTTTGAGATATGAAGACCAAGCGGACAGCAGGCTTAAAGCCAAGGTTATCTGAATCGATATCCGAACCCATCGAACACTGTGGTTTCACTTTCAATCCTCTCATAAATACTAAGCATGATTCAAATGGCTATGTGCAATGAGAGGGATCAATTGGATGTTTTGACACCTGGTACGTCAAAATCTTCAAACTAAAATATCAATATTCCTATATTTTTACTTTGGGTAAATTATTGGATAATGTCGATGTCTTGTAATCACTCTAATCAAAAGGAAATTATTCAACATATTTGGAAATATAATCAAGATGTTTTGAGATATGAAGACCAAGCAGACAGCAGGTTTAAAGCCAAAGGTTATCTGAATCGATATCCGAACCCATCGAATCGAACACTGTGGTTTCACTTTCAATCCTCTCATAAATACTAAGCATGATTCAAATGGCTATGTGCAATAAGAGGGATCAATTGGATGTTTTGACACCTGGTACGTCAAAATCTTCAAACTAAAATTATCAATATTCCTATATTTTTACTTTGGGTAAATTATTGGATAATGTCGATGTCTTAGCTCAAAGATAAAATGAACAAATCACTGATCCGACAAGTCTGATAGTGCATTTTGCATATCATTAATTTGAACAAATCACTGATCCGACAAGTCTGATAGTGCATTTTGCATATCATTAATTTTCGCCTTCGGGTGAAGCTATTGAGAAAGGCCTTACAAGGTACACCATTTAACACCATTCAAAATAGTGCCAATCAAATTCACTGAGATTAACGCATTTTAATATTGGGGAACTAAGAGAGAGGCGATTACTAGTATCAAATCAATTAGGCACAAGAGGGAGAGATTCTATTTTGACCGCCACTTCAAATAGCCCAAGTTTTTTGGAGTTGTAAACAGGGACAACATGTTGAGAAGCCCTGAGTTATTCAAAAACATAGTGCCAATCAAATTCACTGAGATTAACGCATTTTAATATTGGGGAACTAAGAGAGAGGCGATTACTAGTATCAAATCAATTGGGCACAAGAGGGAGAGATTCTATTTTGACCGCCACTTCAAATAGCCCAAGTTGTTAGAGTTGTAAACAGGGACAACACGTTGAGAAGCCCTGAGTTATTCAAAAACTAATCTTATTATTGAACCTCTTCAAGAAAATAAAATACACCTTTCCATACCAGGGTCTTCCAGACAGAGATGGTAGATAAAGCCAACAAGTAGATAGATCTTATGTGAAAATTTCAAGACTTTCCCGCGGTAGATTTTTCAGAAATCATCCATTTAGGTACCTAGGTATTTTTCTCATGGAGAAAAAGCTCATACCTCTTCAAGAAAATAAAATACACCTTTCCATACCAGGGTCTTCCAGACAGAGATGGTAGATAAAGCCAACAAGTAGATAGATCTTAAGTGAAAATTTGAAGACTTTCCCGCGGTAGATTGTTCAGAAATCATCCATTTAGGTACCTAGGTATTTTTCTCATGGAGAAAAAGCTCAAAATTGAAGAGGTACTAAGTTCTTTAATTTGGGCAATTATTTTTGTTGAAAATGTCCTAGCTTCCTCGGGGACTGTAGTCCCAAAGTTATTGAAACTTATTATGTAGTCAGAAAGTCAGTACCTACTGTCTACTGTCAGCACTGTCTTATGAAAGTGCCCACTCACCAGATCAACACATATTCACAGAAATGAAAGGCTTGAAAATTTATTAAGTACACAAACACGTACTTAAAGCGTTAAAAAATCATGTCCGACTATTTTATACAAAAAAATCTGGTGTGAACATCACACGACTTTCTATTACATTAAGTCGGACAGTTCTAAAAGTTTCACCATTCGATTCCGCGTGAAAAATCACATGAGATTGACTATTCACTTGCTTATTTGGTAACGGTTCACAAATAAAAGAGAAATTTGTCGACACAGGG
>NW_007377661.1:631972-654173 GCF_000475195.1 Diaphorina citri
GCTTTGAGGCCAGCAAAACTTTTCCTACGTTTAATATTTTGCTCTCGCTTTTAGTTTTCAGTTTTCATTTCTTCGAGAGATGTATGTATGTAAATAATAGTACATGTCTGACGGTTTTTTTTTTTTTTTTTTTTCCTATCTTGACTGTAGACTTTTTCACAGCACAATTTCAGTTTTGACATGCTCCCAAGTACATAAATGGAAATGGATCTAAGAAATCTCCTGCTTTCACACAGCCAATCAAGCTATTCTACTACAGAATTCTATGTCATATGAATAAGATTCCCATAGTTTTTCCTTTCATCATCAAAACCACGTGTTTCTTATCACGGAGCTGTATCAGAAAAAAATATATATATATAATTATGTGAGATCTCAAAAATTAATAAAAACCGGAAGAATATTTGGATTAAAAAAAGAGAACTTCCCAAGTCCTCAAAAATACAGAGTAATGAAAAAGCAAGGAAACAAAGTACTTACATATCACAAGTTGGGGTTTCCTTTGAGGAAATCAATGTGGGCCCCTGGGCAAGACATTGTGTCCTCATCAAAGAATAATTTTCAACATGTTAGAATAATAGGAAAAATTCCAGCTTTCTATCTAAAGTCATTCAAGGGTTTCCAGACTTTTTCATATCACCCTGTAGATGCATATGTAGATCCCAAGTACCTACACCGGAAATCCTAGGACAAAAAGTAAAAAATATGTTCCGGGTCCTCACAAATCATCTTTACGCCCCTCTTTTACCTCCCTCTCTAATGGTGCAACGGTTAGGTTTCCAGGATCTGGTGTTCCAGGATTTTTTTTAAATCGAGACCTGTTGCACCTTGTACCATTTTCTCGTTTTTGCTAAGTTCGGGGTTTCAGTTGAGGATTTTTTCACAAATCATCTTTACGCCCCTCTTTTACCTCCCTCTCTAATGGTGCAACGGTTAGGTTTCCAGGATCTGGTGTTCCAGGATTTTTTAAATCGAGACCTGTTGCACCTTGTACCATTTTCTCGTTTTTGCTAAGTTCGAGGTTTGAGTTGAGGATTTTAGCGCCAGTTGGGATTTTACTCAAGATCTAGGGAAAAATAGATTGTGATAAACAACAGAGAGAAGGAATCAACAAAAGTTTTCAAATATTTTATCTGTTTAAAATTTAAATAGCTTAGAAAGCTCCACTACGCGCTGCGCTGTAGCAAAGTGGTTCATCATAAATACTTGAGTAATAAATTGAAAATAATAATAATTTTCTTTTCTTTCATGGGTGTCAGTCAATATGAATTAGGTACTTGTATTCCTAAGAAACTCCTCCTGGGAGAGTTGGGTCCTTCGCAATCCGACCCTGTTTTTAAGAAATACTAAGGGGAGGGAGAGGCTTGGATGAGAAAATAGCAGGCATGGTTCCCATCGTACCATATGGTACCTGAACTCAGAGCATAATGTACAGCAAGGTCATAGTGGCAGCTCACTCGTAACGAAATTACCGAGGTGGGTATGTATGGACTATCTGGAGGTATAACAAAGTTAGTCCGAGTAATCCATATTTGCAGAATATTGAGTAATAGGTACCTTTATTTACATATACTTAGCTGAGACGTTTACGTTAATATGGTCACATGTTCCTAATACAGCAAAACTGCACCTCAACCTCTCAAGCATCCTTGGAAACAACTCGAGAAATTGAACAAAACAATCCTCTCAAGCATCCTTGGAAACAACTCGAGAAATTGAACAAAACAATCTCCAAAAGTGGAAATAAAGAAGGGACCAGGTATTGCTGAAGACAATACAACCCTCTTGAAAGAGCATCAAGTATCTGTAACCAAATATCTAAAAGAATACTGCAGGGCAGGTACATTGGTAGTGCTATTGTGATATAGCGAAACAACTCGAGAAATTGAACAAAACAATCTCCAAAAGTGGAAATAAAGAAGGGACCAGGTATTGCCGAAGACAATACAACCCTCTTCAAAGAGCATCAAGTATCTGTAACCAAATATCTAAAAGAATACTGCAGGGCAGGTACATTGGTAGTGCTATTGTGATATAGTACTGCCTCAGGCATTATGATTCTCTCCTAGTGTGGCACAGATCTCGTCTTTGATTTAATTCATTTAATTTTTCTTCCCGTTAGTTGCAAGATTAGCTACCGCTCTAGCCACTCTGACGTTATGTTGATCTTTATTTATGTACAGGACGACTGGTACATGTTCCTCAAGCATCACGATATTTCAAGATGGTTACGTTCATTATTGGACTTTGTACTTTCCTTATTCTATACGGAACATTTGGCTTCGTGGTACATGTCACAGAAGCCACTCTGACGTTATGTTGATCTTTATTTATGTACAGGACGACTGGTACATGTTCCTCAAGCATCACGATATTTCAAGATGGTTACTTTCATTATTGGACTTTGTACTTTCCTTATTCTATACGGAACATTTGGCTTCGTGGTACATGTCACAGGCGCAGGCTTTTCGTTTCAAGACTCGAGTTGTATACCCTTAGAAACTTTCCAACGGTTCGTCCATCAGGATACTCAGAAATACTGTACGAGAACTTGATGTTGCATACAATTGAAGAACCCGGTACAATTCAAGACTCGAGTTGTATACCCTTAGAAACTTTCCAACGGTTCGTCCATCAGGATACTCAGAAATACTGTACGAGAACTTGATGTTGCACACAATTGAAGGACCCGGTACAAATGACCACACTAACGTAAGAACGTAGAATTCCTTCGTCAAGTAGGCACTGATATGAAATACGTACAATATGCTATCAAGAAGTTAGACATTGTTACTAGAAGACCTCGGTCCCTTGATAATAATTGTGCTAATGGTGCACATTTCATTCGAGAATAATTATGCCACCATACACAATGGTCGAGCTTATGTGTGCAAAACTCGTAAAATTTAACCGTCCTCATTATTTGAGTACTTCGCTGAAATATCTCCACAAATTCTTGTCTAGACTAAACAAGAAAGCATGGTGGTTTCTGAGGCATTATTTTGATTAACATCAGAAGACAAGAACATGGTATTAGAGATCAAATTTCATTTCTTAAGCAAGTTCATATTAAATTTCATATCTACTTGATGATGGTACCTTGATTAACATCAGAAGACAAGAACATGGTATTAGAGATCAAATTTCATTTCTTAAGCAAGTTCATATTAAATTTCATATCTACTTGATGATGGTACCCTTGAATTTCAGTAGAAAGGGGGAAAAGCAAGGTTTGATTAAAACATTAGTTAGGTTCTTTGTAACCGTCTTCAAATAAAGATCAATTAAAAATAAAAATATACACATCAATCAATGCAAAATGAAGCACTAGAAACCGCGAAATAAGAAATCTTTTTTGTGCTTTGCTTTGACAAAAATTTGATCAGAGGAATGGACGATTAGATAAGAGAAAAGATCAATTAAAAATAAAAATATACACATCAATCAATGCAAAATGAAGCACTAGAAACCGCGAAATAAGAAATCTTTTTTGTGCTTTACTTTGACAAAACTTTGATCAGAGGAATGGACGATTAGATAAGAGAAAGTGATGGTACCCTTGAATTTCAGTAGAAAGGGGGAAAAGCAAGGTTTGATTAAAACATTAGTTAGGTTCTTTGTAACCGTCTTCAAATAAAGATCAATTAAAAATAAAAATATACACATCAATCAATGCAAAATGAAGCACCGCGAAATAAGAAATCTTTTTTGTGCTTTACTTTGACAAAAATTTAATCAGAGGAATGGACGATTAGATAAGAGAAAGAAAAGATACACATCAAATCATGGACACAAATGAGACATTACTGTTACTGCACAGTGCATGGCAAGTGGCGCTTGTATAATGATAATGACAGTGTATCTTCTTCTGATCAAGTAGAGCTTCATTAGACTCTGTTCTGGTTCGCCGTCAATTATTGAGCTAGAATCAAGAGCAAGAGGTTAACAAAGTCAATGGTTCAGTCTGACTCATCAGCTATCTATGAAGATGAATCTTCTTTTCGAACTAAATCACAATTTTGCAGTATCTGATATTGGTAAACTTCGTAAATACATCCCTAGAAGGACTCACACGATTTGGGGTGATCAACACGTCCACACCATTAGTCCGTTTTGGGAAGAAAATGGCTTCAAGAGTTGCCTTCGTAGATTCGTATAAGCTAAACCCATCCTTTGGGTTGCCTTTAAACGGAAGGTTGAAACGGAAGGTGTAGCTTTGACACCACAGTAAAGAACGGAACATTATTTCGAACTACCTTCTGTCTAAAAAACTAGATAGGTACCTGAAACCTACCTATTTAATATGTACATCCAATACTACGCTTATAGGCACAGAAGGTATAAATTAATTAAACCTCCTGATTTTCTCATCCGATCTTCCAATCAGTTCAATTTAGTAGGTCATCATTACTTGATTTTTTGATCGCTTTATAAAATGAATAAGTATCTCCTGATGTTTTTCATGCTTACATTGATAATTTAATATCTTTGACTAGGTACTATTGTTCTAATAAGAGATTTTGCAGCTCGGTACTCAGTAGCGGTAGGTAGGTACTAAGTACAGTTTGGATGAAATCTGTCTGATCATGATGAATCATATTCTAGATCTTCCAATCAGTTCAATTTAGTAGGTCATCATTACTTGATTTTTTGATCGCTTTATAAAATGAATAAGTATCTAATGATGTTTTTTATGCTAACATTAGTAATTTAATATCTTTGACTACTATTGTTCTAATAAGAGATTTTGCAGCTCGGTACTCAGTAGCGGTAGGTAGGTACTAAGTACAGTTTGGACGAAATCTGTCTGATCATGATGAATCATATTCTGATCTTCCAATCAGTTCAATTTAGTAGGTCATCATTACTTGATTTTTTGATCGCTTTATAAAATGAATAAGTATCTAATGATGTTTTTCATGCTTACATTGATAATTTAATATCTTTGACTACTATTGTTCTAATAACAAATTTTGCAGCTCGGTACTCAGTAGCGGTAGGTAGGTAGGTACTAAGTACAGTTTGGACGAAATCTGTCTGATCATGATGAATCATACCCAAGTATCTCTGATTCTGATTCAACGACCAATAAAGTCCAATAACAATAATCATGATGAATCAAACCCAAGTATCTCTGATTCTGATTCAACGACCAATAAAGTCCAATAACAATCTGTAATGACTTGAGCAGTGAGTAATGCGACTAATGAATGCGTTTACGTCTACCCTCTACCAAGAAAAATATCTACTCAAAGATAAAAAAAAAAAAAAAATCATGTTTGAGGTAGGTCCAATAACAATCTGTAATGACTTGAGCAGTGAGTAATGCGACTAATGAATGCGTTTACGTCTACCCTCTACCAAGAAAAATATCTACCCAAAGATAAAAAAAAAAAATCATGTTTTAAGTAGGTTATTATTTTATTATCAAAAAATTCTGTCATTCCTGTCGTATTTTTATCAAGAACAGCCGGACTGGACTTTGGTCCATAAAGCCAGATACTTATTCTGGCTATCAAAAAATTCTGTCATTCCTGTCGTATTTTTATCAAGAACAGCCGGACTGGACTTTGGTCCATAAAGCCAGAATAAGTATTTACTAAATATTATTTAGTGAATATGATATGTATTTTAATTTTTCTTCATATTTCTTTGAAAACTATAAAAGTCATACCAAGGTGTGGAATGAGGACCAAAAGTATTTCTACATGGAATGTTAAAGAGAGGTACATGGTGGAGGAGATTAAAGCATGCCGTAATATTGTACAGAAGAGCATGTACATACATATTGTCCAGGAGTTTCCATGCGGTTCGTAGTTCACCTCTGAGTTATATCTCTATGTAATATTTCCTTACCTATGTATATCTCTATGTAATATTTTCTTATGTATCTTAATATGTACTTAGTAGATAAGTAGTCATGTACATAGGTCTCAAAGATGTTTGTGTTCTTCGATGCTGTTGTTTTTCTAGCCATCGAGAAAAACAGGTAATAATCGATGGGCGGCGCGGCAGATATGCGATAATGATTGGAGACCGACGACCGACCCTTTTCCTTTGAAACTGCAATGGTGACGCCTGGCGATTAATAGAAATTAGAGAAACTCCTCAATCAACAGAGTAATGGAGCCGTTGAAAATTGATAAAACAATCATCAATAAACATATGTACATACGATTATGGAAGAAAGAAAAACAGGTAATAATCGATGGGCGGCGCGGCAGATATGCGATAATGATTGGAGACCGACGACCGACCCTTTGACCCTTTTCCTTTGAAACTGCAATGGTGACGCCTGGCGATTAATAGAAATTAGTGAAACTCCTCAATCAATAGAGTACCTAATGGAGCCGTTAAAAATTGATAAAACAATCATCAATAGAGTGATGAAAAGCTGTTGATAAAACAATCGGATATACCAGCCTCATTAGCTTGGAAAGCGCGTCTTTGGTACCTTCCTCTAATCTAATAAACCAAATTGGTCCATATGGTGCCAACATAATTGTTTCATATCATCTCTTTTTCAAGGGTAGGATGGTTGTAGACTGTGGTTTTCACAGGTATTTCTACATGGAATGTTAAAGAGAGGTACATGGTGGAGGAGATTAAAGCATGCCGTAATATTGTACAGAAGAGCATGTACTTGTACATATTGTCCAGGAGTTTCCATGCTGTTCGTAGTTCACCTGAGTTATATCTCTATGTAATATTTTCTTACCTATGTATCTCTATGTAATATTTTCTTATGTATCTTAATATGTACCTACCTACTTAGTAGATAAGTAGTCATGTACATAGCTACATAGGTCTCAAAGATGTTTGTGTTCTTCGATGCTGTTGTTTTTCTAGCCATCGAGAAAAACAGGTAATAATCGATGGGCGGCGCGGCAGATATGCGATAATGATTGGAGACCGACGACCGACCCTTTTCCTTTGAAACTGCAATGGTCACGCCTGGCGATTAAAAGAAATTAGTGAAACTCCTCAATCAACAGAGTAATGGAGCCGTTGAAAATTGATAAAACAATCATCAATAGAGTGATGAAAAGCTGTTAATAAAACAATCGGATATCCCAGCCTCATTAACTTGGAAAGCGCGTCTGCCTTGTAAGCGCTAGGTAGCGGATTCGATTCCCGCCAGGGGCAAACTTTATCCTAAATAGAAAGGTTATTTTTCGGAACGGGTGGTTTTTTCCTATCCTGCGCTACTACTCTCTTCGATTTTGGGACGATAAGGGCTTAGGAGTTAAGTACAGTTCCTTTCATCAAACCTCAAAAAATTAAACAGAGGATTGATTCTTTAGGCCGTTCTTAAAGGAAAATGCTGTAGACTCTGTAGAGTGTAGGTAATATGAGGAGCTTGGATACTGTCCCAATAACATGTATTATTTAAGAAAAAAAAATGCGATTATGGAAGATTATTTATTAACTACTATTTCAACAATTTTTTTTTTTTTTTTTTTTTTTTTTACGAAATAGGTTGTCAATCAAACGAAGACAAACTTGGTTTGCTGTATCGCTCATTTCTTCCGGCATTTTATTTTTAAAATATCACTAGGCAAATAGGGAGATTTCTATTACCTATTTATCTAATCTTCTGTTACCATTTATTGATTGGAACAGACTTTAGATGAACAAACTTAAAGGTACTGTCCTGTTGGTTATAGGTACTGTCGTTACTTAAGTAATAGGATGTGTTGTGTAGAGTAAAAGGTCTTGGAAAAAAGAATATCAAAAAATTCTGTCATTCCTGTCGTATTTTTATCAAGAACAGCCGGACTGGACTTTGGTCCATAAAGCCAGAATAAGTATTTACTTATTCTGGCTTAGTGAATATGATATGTATTTAAATTTTTCTTCATATTTCTTTGAAAACTATAAAAGTCATACCAAGGTGTGGAATGAGGACCATCCTACACAGGAAAAAAGAAGGTGATGCTACTGGCTACCTACAGTTTGAAGGTGCCCCTGTCCCTAAACAATCTTGCAATATTTCATTCAAGTGGCTCAAATTTTGAAGGCACCACAATTAAATACTAAACAGGCATTTAAAATCATTGAAACCGGCGGGACTACAGAGGTTGTCAAACCATGAGAGATTGGTCATGGCTTATTTGGACGATGTGGAATCTCGGATGGGAGAGACTAGATTTACCAGATCAGAGAACTCTTGAAGAAATACATGACCAAGTAGTTATGACATTGTCTATAGTTCTAGACATTGAGAATATAGGTAATGTAGAGATGGAAACCATAGTAGGATTTGTTCCTTAAAAACCTCAGCTCATAAGGACAAAAAAGTGAAGAAATACATGACCAAGTAGTTATGACATTGTCTATAGTTCTAGACATTGAGAATATAGGTAATGTAGAGATGGAAACCATAGTAAGATTTGTTCCTTAAAAACCTCAGCTCATAAGGACAAAAAAGAAAAAAAAAATATTGGAACAATACATAACTTGGGTAATATCTATCCATATGTAACTTTCCTTTTTGCTTTTTTACTTATATTTCAATACCTACCTACATATTATGATCTAAGGAAGAAGCTGGAAATAAAGAAAAGTTCAATGAGGGTTATCAACACAACGCAGCGGTTTAAAATCCGATTCCTTTGAAGTCATTGATACTTCATTAAAACGTCATGTCACCTACCCATGGTTTTGATAGGTATCATATAACTCTTACGTAAAAGCTTTGCAGTCACCAATTATGAAGCCCAGACCTTTACATAACAGCGAACAACCTTTTTACATAATACAATGAAGATCAATCAAACCTTTTAGGATGAAAAAAGTGTCAGGTATTGAATATTGGATGTACCTATATGGTTCGGTGAATTTGGTATCTTGATGCTCAGGTAGAACCTATATCTTCACCAAACAGATCTTCTTTGAAATCATATGACAAACTAGATCCTACAGAAGATTCAGTTGTTGCCTCAGGGCTCAAGGTTAGAAGGGATTCATATCCAACTACTTTAGTATGTAGTAGGTACCTACATATTTGGTTATCGGAGACCTCATCCTGATCCTGAATATAACCTATCTTGGAAGAAAAAATCTATTTGAAATTGAAAATAATAATAATTTTCTTTTCTTTCATGGGTGTCAGTCAATATGAATTAGGTACTTGTATTCCTAAGAAACTCCTCCTGGGGGAGTTGGGTCCTTCGCTATCCGACCCTGTTTTCAAGAAATACTAAGGGGAGGGAGAGGCTTGGATGAGAAAATAGCAGGCATGGTTCCCATCGTACCATATGGTACCTGAACTCAGAGCATAATGTACAGCAAGGTCATAGTGGCAGCTCACTCGTAACGAAATTACTGAGGTGGGTATGTATGGACTATCTGGAGGTATAACAAAGTTGGTCCGAGTATTCCATATTTTCAGAATACTTACATGACGGTATTGTCTTTTATTGACAATTAAAAATAAAAAGTTAGTCAACTTAAGTATGTATTATTTGTAAAAAAAAGGAAACTTTTGCACAGAATTTAGTAGATTGTTCATATTAAAATTCAGACCCAAAAATGAAATTTAGACTTTCGGCTCTGATGGCCTCTGGAGCTGGAGCTCAAAATGGATACCTACATGACGGGTATGTTAACAATAGAGCACTATTCCGACGTACTTTGTAAGTAAGTAAATACTTTGCTAAGGAAAAACTATGTTCCATTTTGATGTTTAGGTAAGTAGCTATGTACTCAACAAGTTGTGTCGAAATAAAGAACCTAACACTGGAACCAAAAGGATAAAAAGATACCAAATCAAAAGAGACTATCAGAATAACTTCACTCTTTTTTAGTGAATACTCGAATAGTGACTGGTGTTTTACCCTTCATTCGGCGACAAGCTACCCGCCTCCTCGCATTAACCTCACTCAACCTGAGTAGGGTCGGGAAAAGTCAGCAGGGAAAGAGACTATCAGAATAACTTCACTCTTTTTTAGTGAATACTCGAATAGTGACTGGTGTTTTACCCTTCATTCGGCGACAAGCTACCTGCCTCCTCGCATTAACCTCACTCAACCTGAGTAGGGTCGGGAAAAGTCAGCAGGACGCGATTGCCCAAATAGTCACCCATCTGGATACCAACCACGCGCAAAGTTGATTAACATCAGTGATCCAGTAGGAACTGGTGTATTCAACTAATATCGCCGAGATTTTGAGGTTCTCTCTTTGAGGATTCAAGTTGAAAATAAAATATATTCGTTGGGTTACTATTAATTGATATTTATTGCACCCTTCCACTCGACATCTTACAACTGCTGGCTACTGTTGTGTTCACCCTTGTTCTTACCGTGTCCGATTCTGAAACCCGATTATCATAAAAATGGTTCTCAAGAAACCTGCTTCACAGAAGTTGAAGTACCTTCTATTTGGGTATTTATTATTATAATGATAATGACAGTGTATCTTCTTCTGATCAAGTAGAGCTTCATTAGACTCTGTTCTGGTTCGCCGTCAATTATTGAGCTAGAATCAAGAGCAAGAGGTTAACAAAGTCAATGGTTCAGTCTGACTCATCAGCTATCTATGAAGATGAATCTTCTTTTCGAACTAAATCACAATTTTGCAGTATCTGATATTGGTAAACTTCGTAAATACATCCCTGGAAGGACTCACACGATTTGGGGTGATCAACACGTCCACACCATTAGTCCGTTTTGGGAAGAAAATGGCTTCAAGAGTTGCCTTCGTAGATTCGTATAAGCTAAACCCATCCTTTGGGTTGCCTTGGAACGGAAGGTTGAAACGGAAGGTGTAGCTTTGACACCACAGCAAAGAACGGAACATTATTTCGAACTACCTTCTGTCTAAAAAACTAGATAGATACCTGATACCTACCTATTTAATATGTGCATCCAATACTACGCTTATAGGCACAGAAGGTATACCTACATACATACTCGTATAGGTATGCTAAATTTTGTGTCGTCTTTAATCTTAATTAATTCAATGTGATTTCTCAATTACTTCCCCAGTTCCCCATGAAAGGTAGGTACCCTGTTTCGGTTTGCTAGGTACCTAGATACATAGTAAGGTTTCTTATTATGTACTTTAATCATCTGTCTGAGCTCTAGATCATTACTAGCGCTGCGTTTTTAGATTCTATTGGCTGCTGACCCACTTTGAAAGTTCAAGTCTGGCTCCTCAAGGGTTAACCTTTTTAGCATAGCATTGTTATATTATGGAAGGACTCACACGATTTGGGGTGATCAACACGTCCACACCATTAGTCCGTTTTGGGAAGAAAATGGCTTCAAGAGTTGCCTTCGTACATTCGTATAAGCTAAACCCATCCTTTGGGTTGCCTTGGAACGGAAGGTTGAAACAGAAGGTGTAGCTTTGACACCACAGCAAAGAACGGAATATTATTTCGAACTACCTTCTGTCTAAAAAACTAGATAGGTACCTGATACCTACCTATTTAATATGTGCATCCAATACTACGCTTATAGGCACAGAAGGTATAAATTAATTAAACCTCCTGATTTTTAATTTGTATTTTAGCTGGGAGTATGCATATCAATATCGGGTGTCCTATTACTTTAACGACACCCTAAGTAAATAAATGCTGATGACTCTGATGAGTCTAAGCAAGGGGACTTGAAGATGTGTCCACACAGTCGACCGACCGTTGATCGATGTGAATTTATTGTGAATCGATGTGAATCGACATCGACGGCCGTCGACAAAGTGTGGACACACCTAAAATTTGTATTTTAGCTGGGAGTATGCATATCAATATCGGGTGTCCTATTACTTTAACGACACCCTAAGTAAATAAATGCTGATGACTCCGATGAGTCTAAGCAAGGGGACTTGAAGATGTGTCCACACAGTCGACCGGCCGTTGATCGATGTGAATTTATTGTGAATCGACATCGACGGCCGACGACAAAGTGTGGACACACCTAGAACCGAATGTTTGGGAAAAGCGAAAATAGAGCAATGGAGGACGATAGTACCTAAGAAAATGGCGGGCAATAGGTACCTAGTAGTAACCCAAACAGAAATTTTTTTCTTGGATTTTGTACGGCTTCTTTTGGAGGTACCTATGTTTTGGTGTTCTTTAGGAGTATAGGTACAGTTTTTACCTTGAAGTGGTTCACATCACAGGAAGTCCATTCAATCTGGTTATTCACACAGAAAACACGATAGGGACGGCCCTTTCACTTCTTTCTTCCTTTACGTTGGTGTGTGTTTTTTAAATATAGTATCTCTATGTAATATTTTCTTATGTATCTTAATATGTACTTAGTAGATAAGTAGTCATGTACATAGGTCTCAAAGATGTTTGTGTTCTTCGATGCTGTTGTTTTTCTAGCCATCGAGAAAAACAGGTAATAATCGATGGGCGGCGCGGCAGATATGCGATAATGATTGGAGACCGACGACCGACCCTTTGACCCTTTTCCTTTGAAACTGCAATGGTGACGCCTGGCGATTAATAGAAATTAGTGAAACTCCTCAATCAATAGAGTACCTAATGGAGCCGTTAAAAATTGATAAAACAATCATCAATAGAGTGATGAAAAGCTGTTGATAAAACAATCGGATATACCAGCCTCATTAGCTTGGAAAGCGCGTCTGCCTTGTAAGCGCTAGGTAGCGGATTCGATTCCCGTCAGGGGCGAACTTTATCCTAAATAGAAAGGATATTTTTCGGAACGGGTGGTTTTCTCCTATCCTGCGCTACTACTCTTTTCGATTTTGGGACGATAATGGCTTAGGAGTTAAGTTACAGTTCCTTTTATCAAACCTCAAAAAACAGAGGATTCTTCAGGCCGTTCAAGGAAAATGCTGTAGAGTGTAGGTAATATGAGGAGCTTGGATACTGTCCCAATAACATGTATTATTTAAGAAAAATACATACGATTATGGAAGATTATTTATTAACTAGGTAGACATAGGCATAGGCAGGTACTGATATTGTGATGAGATCCCCAGAGCCACCGGACAAGATCGAGGAAAATCTCGGCAAGAAAATGTGAGAATCATTGAAACCGGCGGGACTACAGAGGTTGTCAAACCATGAGAGATTGGTCATGGCTTATTTGGACGATGTGGAATCTCGGATGGGAGGGACTAGATTTACCAGATCAGAAGATTGCAAAAAATCCTTTAATCCAGAATCAACCTTCCACTTCACTTTTTGGTACTTCAGAAAAAAACACTCGAAAGTGAGAACCAAAAACGCTTAACTGAAACACATAATCGCTGATTTCACCAGTATTAAGTAGGTACTTTAAATGGAATAATTAAAAAAGAAAAACACTTTTAAGTAATTAAATCATTAAAACACTACTACTTTCCAAGTTCCCATTTCAACTATCATCAAGTGGGAGGTATGCAGAAAGTAGGAAAAAGAATAAATAATACCACGGAACTGAAACTTAAAACAATAGATTCTTAAAAACGATAGGAAATTAAATATTTAAAAATTACTAAATACACACAAAAAAATTAAAACCAATATCAATAATTAAATAAAATTAAATATTTCAAAAAATATTGAAAAATAATAAAATAGTCACGTGAAAACAACGATCCTCTTAGCACGGACAAACACTTGTTACTGTTAATAAAATCCCATCCCCCTACTGTTGTCATGGGATTTTTCTCGAAAAATCTCGTCCTCAACACGCTCCCCTGTGCTAGATCCCTTGTTACTGTTTGTAGTGTTTGTTACTTTGTTTTGTTTATGTTTACATTACTGCTTTGTAAGCTGCGTGCTGATTGGTTGGCTTGGGTCTGGTTTGGTTCTTCCGACTTTACCCGAAGCCGAAGTACCTATTTTATCAGTGGGGGATTTGACAGACATCTATGATGGGGGATTGTGATATTTTTTAAGCCGGCTACAGACGTTGCTGTGTACTTGACTACTTGACAGTTATGGGAAAATTTGTGTCCTGTAGCTAATGCGTGCTGATTGGTTGGCTTGGGTCTGGTTTGGTTCTTCCGACTTTACCCGAAGCCGAAGTACCTATTTTATCAGTGGGGGATTTGAGAGACATCTGATGGGGGATTGTGATATTTTTTAAGCCGGCTACAGACGTTGCTGTTGCTGTGTAGCGACAGTTATGCTGAGTTATGGCAAAATTTGTGTCCTGTAGCTAGAATTTTAGTGTCTCCAGACTTTTGTTTATCAGCAACCCAATGAAAATATTTTTAATGTTTAGGTACTTCTAAATCTAAATTCTAATTCAGCAATCTGAATATGTAGACAAAGATTTAAATGGTTCACTATATCGGATGTCGGTAATCCCTGAACTCGTCAGTTCGTTGCAATGTTACCAGGACTGTTTAGGATAAAGTCAGCCGATTAAATCCGCTGACTTTATCGAACCCGCGACCTAGCGCCTTCAAGAAAAGCACGCTTCTCTTCATAGAGACATCAATCTGAACATGTAGACAAAGATTTAAATGGTTCACTATATCGGATGTCGGTAATCCCTGAACTCGTCAGTTCGTTGCAATGTTACCAGGACTGTTTAGGATAAAGTCAGCCGATTAAATCCGCTGACTTTATCGAACCCGCGACCTAGCGCTTTCAAGGAAAGCACGCTTCTCTTCACAGACTGGATAAGCCAATCTTAAATTACCTCTACTTACAAAGTTTGGGCAGGGAATAGAAGTATTTATTTATTTAGCAATTAGTTATCAGCCATTAGTGAGGGAATCCAGATATAAGAAGTGAAATAATAAAACGTAAAATTTAATAAAAAGGACTTTATACAAACAAAGGGATTATGTTGTATTTATCATGTGAAATAAATAAAAGAATCATCAGTCGGTGGATAATAGTTTGAACTATAAACCAAGGGTATATCAGAGTTGAAAGGTTGGAACATAAAATGAAATACCTAATAATGGGGTCAAGAGGATGCCATAACCTTAACAAATCTAGAACAACTGAAGTATTTATTTATTTAGCAATTAGTTATCAGCCATTAGTGAGGGAATCCAGGTATAAGAAGTGAAATAATAAAACGTAAAATTTAATAAAAAGGACTTTATAAAACAAAGGGATTATACTGTATTTATCATGTGAAATAAATAAAAGAATCATCAGTCGGTGGATAGTTTGAACTTTAAACCAAGGGTACCTATATTAGAGTTGAAAGGTTGGAACATAAAATGAAATACCTATAATAATGGGGTCAAGAGGATGCCATAACCTTAACAAGTCTAGAACAACCATAGATATAGAAGAAAATGTGAAATAAATAAAAGAATCATCAGTCGGTGGATAGTTTGAACTTTAAACCAAGGGTAAATCAGAGTTGAAAGGTTGGAACATAAAATGAAATACCTAATAATGGGGTCAAGAGGATGCCATAATCTTAACAAGTCTAGAACAACATGGCCCTCAAGACAGCAGACTCCAAGGAAAGTGGTCAATAGCGGACGTACCTACCTATTTAAAATTGCAAAACCCACCTCAAGCTGTACGTGTTTTTCATTCCGACGCGGGTATGATGCAAACTTTGGCCGCTTTAGCAGGGTTCTTTTTTTCTGAGCTAGGCCACTATAGTTGCTATCTAAGTCTTCAAATCTTTTATAAAGCTCAATATTGAAAACGTACATATTTTCCACACGAACTTTTGTTTAAAATATGTATAGGTAATAGGTACTTACTTACCTAAGTCAAAAAAGTAAAACAATAAGTAAACTAAAATTCACAAAGGCGATAAATATTAATCAATACTGGCAAACCTATTCAATAAATCACAAAAAATAAGATCTATAACTCCTATACCAGGGATTTCCAACTTCCATGTGTATGCAGGCCACATGGTACATAGAAAATGCTAAAGGAAATGTAGAGAACAGATTCATAACTTTATCCAATGTTAAAACCAATTCGAAAATTGTTATTGATAAAGAAAAGTTATGTTATAGTGACAATACAGAAAATAATGACTCCATTACATATGAATATGATGATCAAGACGAAGTTCAAGTCAGTAAAGATCGATTGGGGAGAAAATTGGAATTACCTTATGTATACTCGGGACGAGGACGACCACCAAACTGTTTACTTACGGCAGCAAAAAAATGTTTTAATAACAGCCATAAGAAAACTACGGATATAGCCCTCCGTGTTTTTCATTCCGACGCGGGTATGATGCAAACTTTGGCCGCTTTAGCAGGGTTCTTTTTTTCTGAGCTAGGCCACTATAGTTGCTAACTAAGTCTTCAAATCTTTTAAAAAGCTCAATATTGAAAACGTACATATTTTCCACACAAACTTTTGTTTAAAATATGTATAGGTACCTACTTACCCAAGTCAAAAAAGTAAAACAATAAGTAAACTAAAATTCACAAAGGCAATAAATATTAATCAATACTGGCAAACCTATTCAATAAATCACAAAAATAAGATCTATAACTCCTATACCAGGGATTTCCAACTTCCATGTGTATGCGGGCCACATGGTACATTGAGAGGTACTTCGGCCACATTGGGAGCCCACATATATGTAAGTACATAGGGGAGCATCCCCCCCCCCAACTTTTCAGAAGTGCAGTCCGATCGAATTTTGATCGCCGCAGGCGAAAATTTTCAAAAAAGTATTCTCCTAATTGTAGCTGAACACTAAAGGGGGTCACTTTCCATGATTCAATGATAACTACACTGGTGACTGGTCTTGCACGCAGCAGAGCCGGGTTCAACATGTAAGTCATTGTGCTACATTCTGGGATTCACGTGATTTAACCTAGGCACCACCTCAGACTTTTCATTCCAGTCTGGTTGGAGTTGGGTCTATGTCGACAATTTTATTGTCTTGATGGCTGACTGGCTGACTATTTGAAGAGAAAAACACTGCTCTCTTAGGTATTTTTCATTATCTCGATTTTTCCTTTCTTCTCAGACGCCTTTCAATTTCCTTTCTCACCTCTGCAGCTCGCTTAGTATTGTCTTGTTTATGTAGTTTATCAAATATTTGTTTCTTAAGATTTTCCAATAGTTTTTTACTACTGGATTGTTCTTTAGATTCAGGTACATGCGAGGACGTTGGTTTTCTTTTGCTTTTATGACAGAGTCTCTGTGCGTCACCTGATTCAAGCCAGTGTGGACGATGGGATCGTTTTTTCTTCAATTTTGTACTTTTACCTGGTAAGGAGAGGGCTATATCCGTAGTTTTCTTACCGCTGTTATTAAAACATTTTTTTGCTGGCGTAAGTAAACAGTTTGGTGGTCGTCCTCGTCCCGAGTATACATAAGGTAATTCCAATTTTCTCCCCAATCGATCTTTACTGACTTGAACTTCGTTTTGATCATCATATTCATATGTAATGGAGTCATTATTTTCTGTACTGTCACTATAACATATCTTTTCTTTATCAATAACAATTTTCGAATTGGTTTTAACATTGGATAAAGTTATGAATCTGTTCTCTACATTTCCTTTAGCATTTTCTTTCCTGTTATCTAGTACATTTTTAACATTGTTATGGTTCTTTTCTTTATCAATAACAATTTTCGAATTGGTTTTAACATTGGATAAAGTTATGAATCTGTTCTCTACATTTCCTTTAGAATTTCCTTTCCTGTTATCTAGTACATTTTTAACATTATTATGGTTCAATTCTGGATCCATGGCAGGGAGTTTTCTCTTTTTTAGATTCCCTTTTAAATTATTATGTTGAAATAAAGCTTTGATTTTTTTATCAAGATTAGTAGCTTGCGATAGATCTACATCAGGAATAATATGTTCTTCTTCACTACCATCAGTAATTTCTTTGTTTGGTCGTTGAAGATTTATCTCTTTCTTAGCTTTTGTTTTTCTTTGATCTAAAATTGCCATGTGTTTCCTAGCCAATTCGGCTTCATGTTCCAATTCAGATAATCGATTTTGCAGATATGTCTTGATGACTCGACGTTCATTTGCACCAAGAATTTTGTTGGAAAACTTTTTTGGATTGTTTAAGAACTTATTCTGAATAGATTTGTCTTTAGGAAGTTCCACCATACTGTCTAGTTGCCTTAAAGCTTTAGGACGATCTTCGAGCAAGGCTTTTTCGATGTCTAAATTGTATAGTTTTGTGGATTCAGTTTTGTCACGTGAATGCTCTAACTTACTTGTTTGTTTGGATGCGGTGGGTAACTTTGTTAAAGTAACGTGGTTTATATTATAACTGCTGATCCCATCTGACATGTAATCAGGTCTATAGTTTGAAATATTTTCAATAACGTATGAGGAATCATTACACTCATCAACAGTAGGTTCATTCTGCGATGTTACATGACTGTCTTCATTCCATCTGTTTGGTAACTGGACATCCTCAGGAATAATGTCCTCATAAAAGACTTCCTCAACAAGATCTTCTTCGTCTTTGAAATCATCTAATCCCAATTCAATAATGGACACCTGAGTTTCATCTTGACACTTGGCTCTTTGATCCTGTAGCTTCTTATTCAAATTATTTCTAAATTTATTTAAAATGGAGGACGGACTTGATTCTTCTGGTTTTAATTTTAATTTTTCGCTCACGATTTGAGTAAAGGAGTGAAAATCACTATCTTCCAATGGTTCACTCTTAACAATAACATTGTCCTCAACAGCAGCATTTTCTCTTTCCAACAACTCACTCTTAACTAGTTTTTCCATTTGTTTTTCAATGAGACACTTTTGGTTGTGTATGTCTTGCAAAGTAAAACTGAGCTTTTGTTCCATGTTTGATGTAGTCGACCTTCGCTGGTTCTTTAATGATTTGGTCTCTATTTTACTAGGTACAAAAGGATCCTTGTCTATTTTACTAGGTACAAAAGGATCCTTGTCTATTTTACTAGCTACTAAAGGATCCCTGTCTATTTTACTAGGTTCTACAGGATCCCTTCTAAATACTTGAACTTTCTGATTCGAAGTTTTTCTCTTGGCTTGTTTCAAAGTTTTCAATTTTTGTACATTTATGGTGTGCTGTCTATTAACAGAATCAAGTTTGGTGAACAAGATGCGTCTAAGTTCTTCAATTTGTGTTTTTATCAGCAAATTATTTCCTGAAATAACAAGAAATTAATGTCATTAAGTACCTACCTACACAAGTACATTGATATTGTCAACTTATTTTCCTCAAACATGAACTTTGGGAATGATTTTGTGTTTGGTACCAGGGTCAGAGAGGTTGGTTATCAAACATCTATCTATAAAATTAGAGAAAACCTATTTCGCTAATTCTATCAACTACTTATGTATAAAAAATTTCTTTTTACTCTAGTAATATTGCCAGGCTGCTACATTATTAAACTTATTAATTCAGTCATTCTCACAAGGCTGAGTACATGCCCCACTCAGCCCCATATTCCAAGTATAAACATATAGAGACCAAAAAGAGAAAAAAAACTTGAACTCTACAAGATATTGAACCCGGGACCTCTGGTGTTGGAATATACTTGAGTGATTTAGAAGGCTTACCAGAGAATAGTCGCTTGACTACATCAGTGGACACAACACCATTAACTTGCTTGTCATATAGTTTATCAAACAAATCTACTTTAACTGCCAGGATTTTCTTCAACTCATGCACAATTTCATTGACACGCATGTTATTGGAATCAAAGTTAATTTTAACCAGATCAGATATCATGTGTGCATTTATAACAACTCCCCTCTTTTGTTCTTCAATGACCTGCAAATAATAATAATAATTTTAGTGGGCACAGTTAGCCTTGTATTAACATGCTTATTAACAACTCCTCTCTTTTGTTCTTCAATGACCTGCAAATAATAATAATAATTTTAGTGGGCACAGTTAGCCTTGTATTAACATGCTTACAAGCTGCGTGCTGATTGGTTGGCTTGGGTCTGGTTTGGTTCTTCCGACTTTACCCGAAGCCGAAGTACCTATTTTATCAGTGGGGGATGACAGACATCCATGATGGGGGATTGGGATATTTTTTAAGCCGGCTACAGACGTTGCTGTGTACTTGACAGTTATGGGAAAATTTATGTCCTGTAGCTAGAATTTTAGTGTCTCCAGACTTGTTTATCAGCAACCCAATGAGAATATTTCTAATGTTTAGGTACTTCTAAAGCTAAATTGTAATTCAGCAATCTGAACATGTAGACAAATTACCTATTAGGTAAGTACCTACGAAAAACGAAATTTTACTTCAAATTCTTCAAAAGTTGTGAGGTCTGAGGTCTTGCGTCATTCACAGCCTTGCTTAAGTAATAGTTGGCACAAATGGCATCAAACCAAAGACTAGGCCAAAACTTTCATTGTAGGTAGTGTGTCATTCACAGCCTTGCTTAAGTAATAGTTGGCACAAATGGCATCAAACCAAAGACTAGGCCAAAACTTTCATTGTAGGTAGTGTGTACTGATAGTAGAAGTAATTACCTTGTCATCTTTGATGTCTGAATTGATGAACTGGTGGTGATCTTCTTGTAGTTTATTTAGAAAATTAATAAACTTAGCTATGTTAGAAAAGGCACTTTTCAGTTTGGGATCAGGTTCAGTTTCATCTTCAGACTGATTTGGATCTTCATCTTGCCATGCATGTTTCAATACACCTCGGTCTTCATCATTGTCATCGTCTGAGTAATTTTCAACTTCTTCTGGATTGTCCTGAAACTCGCTAAATGATTGAAAATTGATTACTTTCAATGGTCTGTCAAAAAAAAGTTTAATATTGAGAAAGGTCACTTGAAAAAAAAAAAAAATCAATGATCTGGAAAAGGGGCACAAGTTGAAGGGTTTAAAAGTAATTTTATTTTACTTAAGTACCTACCTACTCTAGGAAGACAAATTGTCCACTGTGATTATTAACATAGGTTGCTCAAGATGGGGGGGGGGGAAATCACACATGCAAAACTCACCTGAATGAACAAATTTTAGTTTCATCTCTTCCACCAATATCCAATATAATATATTCATGATTCTCATCAACTAGTTCTCCGTTCTGTTCCTCATATACTTCTGTTTTTAGAGTGACATCTTCACTACTATCTGGAACATAGTCTATATTTACTTCATTTGTTGCACCAATTTCCAATATTCGGTACTCATCATCAACTGCTTCACCATTTTCTTCTTGGTAATCTTCACTTTTCAAAGTGACTCCTTCACCCATGTTTGGAATGTAATCTATAATGTCATCTTCTTGATTTTCTGAATATTCCATGGTTGATCTGTAAGGAACAATAAAGCCATTTGTATAAACAGAAAAGACTATTAGCAAATTATCTAGTTTTTACTCTATGCAACATGAAGCTTCTATCTGACTGCATGGTAGTGTGCCAAGCTAGTTCCAATAAAAATATCCAGTTCTCTACTACATACAAAAACCTCAAACATCCAGGGCACACCTTACAATAATTTTACACAATTTCACATTTACATGAACAATAATTTATCATGCAGTCTGATCACAAGTAGAAATCATGACATGGGTACCTACCATTGTTGCATATATTGGTACCTACATGAAAATTTTAAGTAATCCCTCATACATACAAAAACCTCAAACATCCAGGGCACACCTTACAATAATTTTACACAATTTCACATTTACATGAACAATAATTTATCATGCAGCCTGATCACAAATAGAAATCATGACATGGGTACCTACCATTGTTGCATATTGGTACCTACATGAAAATTTTAAGTAATCCCTCTATAGGGCAGCTGTTTTACAAAGAGCTTATGAAGATATTACCTGTAAATCAATCCTCACAGTCCTGGCAATAGCTTTTCACAGGATACCTATCACTCATCACTCTTTTACTTGCACTTAGGTAGTTCAATATTTATGTAGTTTCAAGCAGGATCCTATATGCCAGAGTTCCGTGATCATAATTCAGCAGACCCTAATGATTAGTTGATTACTAATGAACAATGAAGGTAAAATAAGTGAGGTATCACGTATCACTTTTCTCTTTTTTTACTACTCTTTACTCTTTAGCCTTAGCTTTTCACAGGATACCTATCACTCATCACTCTTTTACTTGCACTTAGGTAGTTCAATATTTATGTAGTTTCAAGCAGGATCCTATGTGCCAGAGTTCCGTGATCATAATTCAGCAGACCCTAATGATTAGTTGATTACTAATGAACAATGAAGGTAAAAATAGTAAAATAAGTGAGGTATCACGTATCACTTTTCTCTTTTTTTACTACTCTTTACTCTTTAGCCTTTAATTATGTGCTCTCCTCTCGGCCCTGCTTTTCTTTTTTTTTT